>NC_056744.1:539036172-539336172 GCF_019279795.1 Protopterus annectens
TTTAAAATGTCTCACCAATTATTAATCGTAGTGACTTGAAACATCTCAGCGTACTTCCATATGTTCAAGTGAAAAAACCAACATAAAAATAATAAAAATAAATAATAAAAAATAAAAATAATGATGAAAATAATAACATTTTCATCATTTTTAATTTTATTATTTTATTTTATTATTTTATTATTTTATTATTTTATTTTATTATTTTATTTTTTTATTATTTTCATTATTTTTATTTTCATTAATTTTTATTAATGTAATAGATCTAAGATTGTTCGCCATGTGCATTTTTGATTTAGTGATCAAGGCCTTGTTAGATAGAATAGGTGTATGTACCTTATTTATTATAGTGACGTATTTTTTCCAGTGACTTGGTATCCAGGATACGCAGGTTTTTTCCTGCGCATAGCGAGTGACGTATGTTGGTTTTTTCATTTGAACATATGGGAGTACGCTGGGATGTTTCAAGTCACTAGAACTAACAATTGGTGAGATATTTTGAATTTATATTTATTAAGGTTAATGATTGGTGGATTTTGTTTGATGCTTTGTATTTAAATTGTCCTTAACGGTTATTTGTATATCTGATGAAGCGGTGGTGCACACCGCGAAAGCGCTTATTTCTATATTAAATGTGCATTTTGGTTTTAGCTTTGTTTACTAGTTCATTTTTTGGACAGTAAAAGTTCTTTGGATTGTATTGCACATGCCATTGGAAGCAGTTGTGTTCATTATTTAATAAGAGGTATCCGAGCTCCTTTCGTTTTGGATTTTGTGTTTTGTTACATTCGTCTGGGACAATCGCACAGGTTCTTTGTTTATATATATATATATATATATATATATATATATATATATATATATATATATATACATATATATATATATATATATATATATATATAGAGAGAGAGAGATAATATCTTGGGAGATCTGGCTTTTAGGGGTTGCCACAGCAGAACTCCGGTCCACTAATGATTGGCAGCAGATTTTTACATACCCCGTTGCCAGCCCTGACGTACAACCTTCAACAAAGGTACGCCCATTCACACATGTCTCCACACAGAAGACGCTTTAGCTGAGAATCGAGCAGGACAATGTCTAAACATGAGGTGACAACGCTACCGCAGCAGCACCACCACTGTATATATATATATATATATATATATATACATATATATATATATATACATATATATATATATATATATATATATATATATATATATATATATATATATATATATATATATATATATATATATATATATATATATATATATATATATATATATATATATATATATATATATATATGGGTCTACTTCTTTTGACCTAACTCCCATTTGCCTGACACCCATTTGCCTGAGACCAAATGACTGAAATTTCATTTGCCTGACACTTCATTTTCCCAACACTTCATTTGACTGACAAGTATTGTTAGCAAGAAAATGGAATATGCCCCCTTCCCCACTGTAGTGCGACCCTGGAGTTAGAATATATAGTTAGGGGGGGTGTGGGGGGCACAGCCCCCCACAACGGGGGGTGTGGGGGGCGAAACCCCCACTTACTTTTCTTTTACTAAGCAATATTACATCAAAAGTTAACAATATCATATGAAATGAAGTGGGGGGCTTCGCCTGCCACACCCCCCCGTTGTGAGGGGCTGTGCCCCCCCCAACTATATATTCTAACTCCAGGGTTGCACTACAGTGGGGAAGGGGGCATATTCTATTTTCTTGCTAATAATACTTGTCAGTCAAATGAAGTGTCAGGCAAATGAAATTTCAGTCAAATGGGGTCAGGCAAATTAGTGTCAGGCAAATGAAAGTTAGGTCAAAAGAAGTAGACCCATATATATATATATATATATATATATATATATATATATATATATATATATATATATATATATATATATATATATATATATATATATATATATATATATATATATATATATATATATACATATATATATATATATATATATATATATATATATATATATATATATGTGTGTGTGTGTGTGTGTGTGTGTCTGTCTGTCTGTGTGTATTTTTATATATATATATATATATATATATATATATATATATATATGTATATATATATATATAAAATTAAGAGTGCTACAGAATGTTGAAAGCCCAAAATCCTGAAGACCAAAATCCTGAGACCAAAATCCTGAAAGTTCAAAATACTGAAAACTCAAAATCCTGAAAACTCAAAATCCTGAAAGCACACAGGATACCAGCACTCACTATATTCCAGCACAAGTACATACAGAAACAGCTAAAACACAAACTATATTACTGTTCTCCAAGTATAAGCGGGGAGCAAGCCCCCTTGCACCCCCATGTGGGTGGGGGGCTGCACCCCCCCACCCCCACCTCTTGCTACTTAAATATATCAACTCCAAGATTGTACTTAGTGTAGTGAAGTGCAATCTCGGAGTTGATATATTTAAGTAGCAGGGGGTTTGGGGAGTACAACCCCCCACATGGGGGGTGCAGCGAGGCTTGCACCCCTGCATATAGTTGAAAGGTAATATGTTTCTGTACGTACTTGTGCTGGAATATAGTGAGTCTTGGCATCCTGTGTGTTTTCAGGATTTTGAGTTTTCAGGATTTTGGTCTCAGGATTTTGGGTTTTCAGGATTCTGTAGTACTCCCATATATATATACATGTACACACATAGATATGTACAAAAGTAAAAAATGAAAAGCCATAAAATATAATGCAGTAGTTTAAATTTAAATTCTGATATGCAGCCACCAGTGAAAAAATTGCATATCGGGTAGCGCTTTTCAGTGCTATCCTTAACATGCCAGATCTATGCATTAAATCCTTTCTCCAATTATATGACTGAATTGTATGTTAAAAATCCATGGAAAAACAATTAATAAAAGTTATTTAAAAAAAAAAAACTTTTATAACTTCTGACTTATACAACACTCCTAAATTAAGAATCCTAAGTATGTCCCTCTTAGTAAGAATTATTGTTTTTTAGTAAAAATATTACTTTGAGCGGGAGAAACCCTTTTTAAAGCAATACATGTGAAAATGTAAAAATTGTTGTAGTGAATTTGTATAAAGGACAGTGCATTCTCTTGCAACCAAGGTCACTCTTATGGAAAGAAATTATTTAATAGAAAAGACTTTCTGCTCCACATAGAAAGTGATACATTCCTGTCTCACATAATTAACTACAAAATCAGTTTTACATGTGACAGAAATATTAATATTATAAGTTTTGTAATTTTTAAAAAAGTAAAAAAATATATATAATCCAAAATGTGGGAACACATAGAATAATAGCCACACAGAAAACCAGTGTGTGTGTGTGTGTGTGTGTGGGTGTGTGTGTGTGGGTGTGTGTGTGTGTCTGTCTGTCTTGGTATATATATATATATATATATATATATATATATATATATATATATATATATATATATATATATATGGGTCTTGGACATCGTATTGAAATGACAAAATACCAACACCCTGGAGATTAACGTCCGAATGTTGACTGGATAAATATTTACACATTCTGTGCATGCTCTATTGATTACTCTGGAGTGGGCTAAACCAGCAGTAGCAAGCACCCCTGCACCCCCACCTCCCCTGCTAATTATATAAATTAACTCCAAGATCACACAATCCTGGGTAAAAGAAATATTCCCCTACCTGGGGTTTGTCAACCTCACACACCTGTTGACCACCTGTCTATGTCAACTAAATGGTGCCAATCTCCTGGGTGTTGGCATTCTGTTGTATCAACAGGATGTCTGAGACTTGTATATATACATAGCTATAGCTATCTGTATCTAGATAGACAGATATAAATATATATATATATATATATATATATATATATATATATATATATATATATATGGGTTCTGATGCTGAAGCCACACATTTGGTATATTGAATGGTTTCATTGGTGCCACTTTTGATCAAGATATATAATGGGGAAAGGCTTTTGCCCTTTCCATGCAGTCGTGTGACTTTGGAGTTTATAGATATATATATATATATATATATATATTTTTTTTTTTTTTGCCAAGTTTTGACTATTTATGGTCAATGTAATGCTAGCTGATATAAGGAGTCAGTGATTTACTTATATGTAATCATTGCATAGATAAAGATAGCTAAACAGACAGATAGATAGGTAGATATAGATATGTCTTATAATAGGTGAGTTAATAATTCATCTGTATTTAGCTATGGATTACCTCAATGCAGTGATAAATATTATGGGTTTTTAAGTACAAAAGTGTGTTTCTTTAAATTTTGCTGATGAAAATGTGTTTTGCATCAAAACCAGTCTGACATTACTTTATGTTTAGAGCAAGTAATAAAGTGTTTGGATTTGAATCCTAAGTCATTTCTTATGATGTTGGACAGTTTGCAGATTACTGAAAGTTTGGTGTTTTGGTTTGTGCATGCATCATTGTTATTTGGGTTGATACATATTTGATCTAAACCTAGTCGCATCCATGGTGGGACAAGCATATCCTTGAACAAAACATTCCCCTTCTCACTCTTTTCTGAATTTGAGTGCCTTTTTGAGACGTCGCCAACCTTCCAGTGACTAACTGCTGAAAAACTGTAGGATTCCCTTACACAAACTACACTATCTCAAGTGTATCTTTGCATCAATCATTTTTGAAAGAAGGCAATTCATGTGGACAACACTACTTCATTGCAACTCAGTATGAGGGTGTAGCTTTAAAATGTAGTGAAAATAGTTGCATGGTGTCTGTAATCTGTAAATGGGAAATGTGGGAACATTTTGTAAAATCAGATGCGGCATTTTGATTTAACACTCTTTTTGATTCAATCCAGAGGACTGTAGAGTTGTTGTAGCTGTTGTTTTCTATTATTTTTTATATTACAGAAATGGATTATTTTTCCATGATTACAGATGGTGTTGCATAGCTACCCATTAATATTCTGGAAGTAAAAGCCAAGCACGTATTCCTGGTTCAGTGTGTACTAGTATCTATGCACTGATACTCCTCCAGGCATGCAACACTTTATGGTGGTGTGAGTTACAGGGTGGGGCTATCCATGTACTCTGTATATGTTAAGAAGTATGTTGTTGTTTTTCTTTCGGCTTTTCCAGGTTAGCGGTCGCCACAGCAGAACTCCAGTCCGCTAATGATTGGCAGTTGATTTTTATGGTGCCGAGGTGCCAGCCCGATGCCCAACCTTCAACAAAGGCACACCCATTCACGCATGTCTTTTGAACGCCACTCGACCGCAGGGAGGACATGCAGACTCCACACAGAAGGCGCTCCAGCCAAGAATCGAAAGGGAGAACTTCTTGCTGTGAGGCGACAATGCTACTGCTGCACCACCGCGGCTGTTACGTATGTTAAGAAGTATGCACTTAGGATATATACTTAAAAAGATTACTACCTCACTGAGGGAAGGATGTGTAAAGCTCTTCCCAGTCCATAGGCATTTCCTCTTTTCTCTTCCTTATGGAATCAGGAAATCTTATAGCTTCTAATTGCTCCATGAATGAGATGTGCTAGGGATTGAGAATTAATGTAAATTACAAATACGGTAAAGAAGTCCCTCAGACTGTCTAAAATTGCATCTGTTGCTTAAAACAATGAGGAATCCTGGTTAGCAGTCAGTGGGATGGACAGACTGGTTCTGCTCAGTCATCATCTGATTTGTCATTATAGATTTATTTTCTTCAATTCTTGTACTGATTACTTCAATACCTAGAACAACCTTTTCTGTAGACATTAATTATGTTTTTACATTGTTTTCTATTCACAGAATTTGTAAAAAAAAAATACATGTTTTCTCTGTAAAGTTGCATTTCACCTTAGGTCTACAAAAATCCCAAGTATACATTTTTTTTCCTGCACAGCATACCTCACTAGTAAAGTTAACCCCTATTCTCACTATACATTGCACACCATAATATTGCAAATTCTTTATACCTCACATCATCAAGCCTATGCATATAGAGATTGTTTGAAAAGTACATATCCTGGTAAAGTCCCAGTATGAACCATGGACTGATGCCACCAGTTTGTTACTTGTGGTTGTGTACTACATGACTGTACCATATTGCAGTACTCTATTTCAGTTGTGAGACATGCTATACTACTCCGTGCTTGTGGGTTAACTACAACAGCAGAAAATGCAGTGCCTATCTCAAACACAAAAAACTTCAGAAAAGTAACATGCCATGCTGCAGGAGGCAAAACTACACGAATCCCTCAATAAAGTATTGCCATATTTCATACCAAATCTGACATTTCTGGCACAGGCCATAGTGCATTTGGAATTTTAATATTCAGGATTTTGTTCAATGTAGTTGTAGTGGTAAACAGTGAAAAAACAATATCTTCAGGCAGAGAATTTCAGGTTTCTCTTATTAAGTGTCCCAGTGATTGATTGCCTGAAGTGTAAAATAAAGAGCACTACCAAAGAAGAAGTGTAATAGTTCTATGTATAGAGTTAAGTCTATTTCCTTTTTCTCCATAATAGTGTGAGCTTGATGTTGGTGTGTATAAGTGGCAATGGGTATGAGGGAACATGATTCCCTATGTTTGGGGTGCAGAGGGACTTACTTCTATAAAAATTATTATTTTTCTCTGAAGTACTCATTATCAGAGTGAAACCCAGTAGTTGAGATGCTAGTCTTTCATTTCCTAAACCAATCCACTGTATGTAACAGTGCAGCAGTTACTGTAAAACGTAACATCTTATAATCAGTCTAACATGACTCCTACATACTTTTCCACTAAGATGCATTCAGGTATGGGACATATCACATTAGCCTAAAAAATTCAAAATAATAGTTTTAGAAACATTTAGATACCACACATGTTATGACTCTTATAACAATGTCAGATGCTGAACATCTGCAGGTAGTACTGTGGCTCATGAATGGTTGTCAATGCCTTACAGTCTCAGGGTTCTGTCCTGACTTCCCCTGATAAGTTGCTATACCAGGCACACTTTTCAGCTGCAATTCAAACACATAGCATAGTAATGTAGACAAAAAATATTTTATGCACATGTATGCTTGAGCCATCAAGTTTACAGGGCACTGAAATTAGCTTTCTTAGATGCCTATATGTATTGACATGAATACTGAATAAGAATATAACATAGTTCCTCTGTCAGTGGCTAAGTGCATTTAAAGTAGTGCAACACATTTATGTGTTGTCTACAAATAAGTATTTTCTTGTGTTTAACTATGTCAGACTGCATGTTATGAGTGTTTATTTGTTAAAATGAGTAGTTTCTAGCATTTTTATAATATTTTTCATTTATTTCAATGTAATAATCCTAGGGTACCATTTAAAGTAATTGTAATGATATGAGATAGTGCCATCTGAGCCATGGAAAGTAGGACAGTGCATCTGTAACATATGCCAGCACAGCTAGCTGGGTTTTGTAAAGGCTTTTATGTCATTTGACTCACACTGATTTGTACAGATGCCTGTGTAAAAATGCATTTGCAAAGTTGCTTGTGTTAACATGCAGCAACAGTGGGTCCTGCTGGAACAAAATGAGATATACATGTATGTCAGACAGTATTATTATATCTGATTGAATGCATATATTTTAACAGAGAATTCTATAAAGGGAAGAGGTTAATCTTAGTCTAGCTAATTTTGAAAATAGGTTGAGAATTAACTGGGTTGGTTTAGGCCATCAAGGTTTTATCTTACAGGTCTGATTGCAGTAAGAGACAAAAATCTCTGGGAAAACCAGGAATAAGAATCTTACTGTATTGTCCTTAAGGGGAACTAATTGATACCCTGGAAGGGTGGAAGTTTTTGAAATTGTTTTATAGCTTTCAGATGCTGCAACAGATCCTAGCAAAGCTCTGGACATGCATTGTACCAGAGTCAGGTGACCAGATGTATGTCATTCTATAACCAGCTCTGAAATGATTTTTAAATATTAGTGAGAGATATGATGGAACTCTCATAGCAGCACTTTGTTTGTTAGAACCTGACAGGAACAATCTCTCACAGATATCTCACACAACCTCACACATCATCTTGCCTTGCTGTAGTAAGCAACTCAACACTCATTATCTTGCCTTGCTGTAGTCAGTAACATAACTAGAGAACAATAATTTTAGGTCAGTCAGAAAAATATAGTGAAATTAGTTAAGTATTGTTTTTCTGCATCTCTGTGAATCTATCCAACTGTGTTACTTTTTATATCTCCTGTGATTGAAACTCTGGTGTTTATTGTGACTAGATAACTCAGTATTCTCATGTTTTCTATTTTCTTATTTATTATTAAATATTTCTATACCTTTCATTGTGGCCAGTCTTTTAGTGAATACTTTCAACTTCTTAAGAGTACTTATGCTTATTTTAGTGACACTGTGGCTGCTCCTGAAAGCCTTGCTGCATTGGTCAGACTTTACCATTTGTATTAGCATTAATTGTACTTAGTATAATTGAGAATCCTTGTAAAAGCCTTAGAATAGCTGACTGGTGGCACCATAATCACCCTGTAGTCTGGGTAGAGTGGGCACTGCTGTTAAATCTGTGCCAGCCTTGTGTGTGTGTGTGTGTGTGTGTGTGTGTGTGTGTGTGTGTGTGTGTGTGTGTGTGTGTGTGTGTGTGTGTGTGTGTGTGTGTGTGTGTGTGTGTGTGAAAAATCAAATATCCAAGTGTGTGTGTCAGCTACTTGTAACAGGGACACAGAGCTCCAAAGTGGTCAGTGTGGAGTCTTCTTTGGGGCCTGGAGAGAGAGAGAGAGCCCTAGGTCTGGAGTGTCCTCTCCATGTGGTCTTAAGGAAATTATTGCTTGGTGCAGAGATCTGCATCTGAAAATACTGTGTGTATCCATTTTTGTTCCTAGTGGCCATCCCTTACCAGTGTCAGTGGTGAGGATTGAGACTCCTTGATTACTGGTCCTGAGTAGGGACCATCACATATTGGTGGCAGCTGGGTGGGACATTAATTGAACTTCACTGGCCTGTGGGTAATTGTCACTGATGATTTGTGTACTCTCAGCAGCCACAAGGTAATAGGTTCATAGGTTCATAGGTTTATACTAGGCTATCTGCCCTAAGGCATTTATAAGCCTAGCCCACTTACGCCACCCCTTATGTTAAAAAATACTGTGCTCATTAGTTTGTTGTGCCGCTATCCAGCAGTGACACAGAGATGATTCCCGGGGTAAACCTACGATCTCCCATCCACCGGTCAAGATTTCTCTTGAACAGAGCCAGCGAGATGCTCTGCCTCACATGGACTGGGATTTTATTCCACAACATAGGGAGTCTCTGGGTGACAAATCTATCCCTCCAGCATGTCCTATTTATATCCATGCTAAGGTTTAAGTCGCTTGCTCTAGTGGATCATACAGAGTTTCATTTTCACAACAGTTATATTTACTTTTATTCGTTTAGTTTCGTCAGGGAAAGATGTCAGCAGAGGATTATGGAAAAATGAGCAAGAACCAGTTGGCCAAGGTGTGCGAAGCCAAAGGACTGGTGCATGCCAAACTGACTAAAGATGAAATGATTTCAGTCTTAACTGCAGCTGTATCACAGATTTGTAACCAGGAAGACAACCAATCTGGTGATGGGGATGTATGAGCTTCAGAAACAGGACAATTCACCTTTTCCTCAGAAGACTTAAAAACCTGTTTGGAGTTAGAGACTTGAACTGGAGGCCAAACATTTGGAATTAGGATCAGCAGAGACACTGCTGTGTTTGATGGCTAAAGAAAAGGACAAACAGTGCCAACATGAGAGGGAGATGCTGACTCTTTGTCAGGATCATGGGGGTAATGGAGAAGAGAATAACCAAACCCCAGAAGCAAAAAAGTCAGCAAATTTCTTCTACAGTTTTCAGACGGTGATAATTTTAATAGTTTTATTCACATATTTGAAAGAGTATCGCCCAGATTCTGCATGCAGGATTAGTGTAGGAGCTCTAGCAGGCAATATGTCTGCCATGCAATCCAGGAACAGCCTGCAGGAGCATGCACAAGCGCTCCTGCACTAGTCCTGCACAGATTAAGCCCCTGTATGCAAATTACCCCATCTGCAGGAGAAATCCATGCAAATAAGGTGAATTTGCAATCCAGGAAGCTTGAAACCAGCTGTGCAGGACTAGTGTAAGCTGCAGAAATGTACTCAGTTAGTAACGGAGTACATTTCTGCAAAATCCAAAACAGAACTGTGACAGCTCCAAACAAAGGCTGCATATCAGTCAGGAAGCATGCCAATGGCCAAGTATAAGGCCATTGGAATTGCAAACAGCTTAAAAAATAAAAAAAATGAACTTTTATTTTTTTTTAGCCGATCTTTGCTGTTTAAGCGTCAAGCAGTGGTGCACAAACGGGATGGGAGGAAAATAAGAAAATAAACCTAAAATAAGCATTCTAACTAAAATCACTATTCTGCCATTAAAGTCAATGGCAGACAGAAGACAACATGGCCAGTGAGTAGTGGTTGCTAAGGGGGGAGGCTCAGTGTGAGACATGTAACTATGCATTAGCAGGTAATACTATGCAAATGACGGGAATGATACTGAATCCCAGTTTTCCCCAGCATGCTAGTCAGGTCCCAACAGTGTTAGAGCAAGAATAGCTTAGTGCAAGCCTAGGAGTTAGCTGACATCATGGGGGGGGTGGTTGTCAGGCATACTGTAAGTGGATTGGAGCCCTGTGGCTCAGGTTTGCTCCTAGCTAAGCACAGCTAAGCAAGGGGGTGTGTCTGAGTCTGCCTAGCATTCTTTGCATTGCCTAAGTGGGTGTGCACACCATGCCCTGGGTTTTAAAGGAAAAAAAAGTTAAACCAGGAAATAGCAGCTCTGTGCACATTTGTGCACTCTGTTTGCACGGCGTGTCCCTGGGCTTAAATAGGAAGGCAGTGGGAAGGGAAAACAGCAGTAGGAAGGTAATCTAGGAGAACTAGCATAGCTGGTAGGTGAAATGTATCAGAACCAGCCAATTACACAGGCAGCAAACCAGCCCAGCCCAGAAAACTACTATAAACTATGCAAACACCTCCCCCTCTGGTTTTTCCCACACTTTACACCACCAGTGTATACAACTGGGAACTTTTAAAAAACAAAACAACAAAATGATAGGGGCTGCAAAAGCTATCATACAACAACTTGTGGAAGAGGCTGAGGGTGGTGAGGATGTGAATGCTGCTGACCAACCCACAGTGAGGAGACGGAGAAGAGTGTACAGATCAAGGGTAACCTGCCAGGGGCTACATGAGCTGGAGATAGTGGAGTGCTATATGATGGACCGGGACCTCCTACAGCAAATTGTTGAGCCATGCTGGCCACACCTCACACACAGAACTAAAAGAGGGGAACTCATCCCAGTGGATACCAAGGTATGTGTAGGCCTAAGAATACTAGCTACAGGTACCTCCCAGAGGCCAACTGGATATATGATGGGGATCTCACATGCATCAGCATCCAGGGTACTCTACCAGTTCCTGGATGCCATGTCAGCATATGTCGGTGAGCACATATATTTCCCCAACACCCGTTAGGCGTTGGCCAGCAATATGCAACTGTTAAAACCAAATAGCAGGATGCTCTGAGGTAGTGGATACTATAGCCTGCACGCACATATGCATCAAAGCACCACCTGGTGAGCAGGGTAGGGTCTACATCAACCGCAAGGGCTTCCCCTCCATCAACTGCCTGGTCATGTGGGATGCCCAGGGCATAATAATGAATGTGTGTGCTGGCTCCCCTGGAAGCTATCACAATTCCCACATATGGCATCTGATGCAGCTGTACCAGAGATTTGCCAATGTGGATATCCCTCACAATCACCTAGTGGGGGAGGCAGGATACACACTTGAGCTATGGCTGATGACACCCACCATAAATGCACACACACCTAAACAAGAACTCCATAATGAGGCACATGCACAGACCAGAATTATAATAGAGCATGAGTTTGGGATGCTCAAGTCACGGTTCTGGGTCCTGGACCCATCCAGTGCAGCCTTGCAGTACTCACCAGCTACATGTATCCAAATTGTTATTGTATTTGCCATGCTATACAATATGATCCTGTGGAAACAGCTGCAACAGGAACAGTATGGGGCAGGGCCACACAGCCCTCCACCATTGCCAAGGCCTGCACATGCACAGAGTGACTCAGAGGAGGAACAACCTGAGCCTGCCCCAGTGGGCAGAAGGAGGCATGCCCAGTATGGCCTGGCCTTGGCAAAGAGGCAACACATAGCACATACACTGACCTAGGGAAGAACACCTCTCTCTGACTCTCACATACAGTAAAAGAGATGCCAAACATGACACTACCTGTGCTCAACCATGTGTAGGGAGTGTACTATGTGCATCCAACATAGGCAGCCCTGCAACACCACCCTCAATACTGGGACACCAACAAGGTAAGTGACTCGCACATGCCAGTCAGGGGGCTTCACATACCCAACAACAGTCACAGTTAGCAGGACAGGTGTAGACAAACATAAAGTCTGTGCTATGGCCGCTGAATGATGCCTATGGGTAATCTCCCCCTCAGGCCTACACAGACAGATTACAGCAGGTCAGGCAGTAGGACATTAGTTCTGAAGGGTAGGAAGTCAGAAACTAATATGTAGGTCAATCAAAGCTAAGATCTGTAGTACACTAATATGCCTCTAGTCAGCATGTCAGTTTAGAATACAGAATGAAATGGAGTACCTGACATATGAGTACAGTCATAGCAAATGTGTACAAATGCCATGTGTGCCCCCATCCTACGTAAGTAATGTAATAACAGTCAAGTGTACCCCCCCCAATCCTGTGTAGAAATGTAGAAATAATCAGGAATGCCCCCCCCCATCCTATGTAGAAATGTGTGCCCTCCATTCCTGTGTATAAATGTAGAAATAGTCAGGTGTGCCCCCCAATCCTGTGTAGATATGTAGAAATAGTCAGGTGTGCCCCCCAATCCTGTGTAGATATGTAGAAATAGTCGGGTGTGCCCCCAATCCTGTGTAGGAATGCAGAAACAGTCAGGTATGCTCCCCCAACCCTACTTACTTATGTAGTAATGGTCTGGTGTGCCCTCCCAATGTGATGTACAGATGTCGTAACAGTCAGGTGTGCCTCCCCACAACCCTATGTAGAAATGTAGTAACATGTATGTGTAGGTGTAATACCAGTGGAGCACAGATGCACAGAAGTGGCCAAGGTAGCAGGATAGGTTGTAGCATCTGCACACTATGCAGGTATGTGTGTGTTAGGTTGGTGTGTGTCCCATATCATGTGAGAGTGGCCAGTATGTATGCATGTTGAGGTAAGCCTGGTGGCCATTGCCCACTACTACCGCTGATGACAGGGACAAGTCCTCACAATTGCAGTGTCATGCACAATACCCATCAGTATAACACAAGCTAGCAGTAAGCCATTGCAAATGTATGGTGATAATATGTGTCACCATCTGAAAGACTGACATGGCATGGCTGTTGGTCTTTATATACAAGCAGTACACATCTGAAAGTACCCCAGACATACAATCTATATTGTGTCACTGTGAAATGGACACATCCTTGGAAAAGTACATACAGGTATGCATCACGTTATCTGGTCCTGTAGTAGGGGATACTGGTGTTGTCTGCCAAACACTTGCAGATCATAAAGGAAGTAGGACTGATGTATTGGGAAACAGCTGATGTACCTGCACATGCAAGCATAACTGGAATGCCCAATGCATAACTGTGTGTCAGATGCAAGTAGTGTCCATAGCACACATGCACCTAGCTCATGCAAACACCACCCACAGGCACCTCTCTGGTTATATCCCTGCTGTGAGGAATGGGTACAGTAAGACCCCCACCTGTATATGGCAATAGTGGAAGACTGCACCATGCAGTGCAGGTGTCCCATGCAGGTGTGTCCCTAGCTGTAGGCAGCACCCTGCCAGCATCCAAACCATCTGAGCAAGACTGTTACGAGGTATTGGCATGGACACCTATCACACCTACCCTGTCACCCCAGGGGAATATACTGTATGGTAGTCTGGGACTGTAGGACTGACAGAATGCAATGTCCTACCACATAAGGTATGAAGCAGCACCTAATACCCCACAATCATCTGCCAAAGGCCTGTGTCTCACATGTACTGCCAATGCATGTTATGTCACGGACACCCAAATAACAACATAACACACTCCACATAAGCCATAAGCAAGGCCATGTGGACAAACCACAGTAACATGTCCACCATGTCCCACTGCATGAACTGTGAACCAACACTGACACACACCTGTGCTGGGGTGATACCCTTAGGGAAAGTATCAGAAATTGAATGCATAATGTATGGAAGAGGTTAGAATAACGGGGGGGGGGGGGAGCATGTGCAGCATGGAATGTGCAGGGTCTGACACCAAGCTGTGTGCACACACTATCCCTGGCTGCAAACTCATACATGGGTGGCTACACACCTGCCCATACACCACAATAGGGTAAATGTCCTGAGCCCTGGCCTCTGCCTCAGGCTGACCTGTGCAAATCTGTACAGCTGTGAGGCATTGCCACAGCAAGATAAGCCCATACTGTCATATTGATGGGCATACAAGTATGGGATCCTCTGCCAGTACTGTACCAGGGTGCTGAACCGTATACACAAACCCAGCACCAAGTGTCTGCAGCTCCCCATCCAGAATGGCATAACTTACCATGAACACATAGGTGTCTGCCCACAATACCGGACACAGCTACAGTCACCCTTGTCCACCAGGACATCACTGTGAGCAAGAATGTCCACCTGACAGTACATAAGGACAGAAAACATCACTGTGTATAACAGTACACATCTTAATATCTCTGCTAACAGCAGTACCATGCAGCTGAAGCAGCACAGACACAATCACCTACAGTACACACCATCCTCTGCACAGTTTGTCCCCATATTGCCAAATGATTGATGGATATCCTGCAGAAACAGTATGCTACCTGTAGTTGTACAACACAAAGCTCTGCACTGCAGTACAAGCTACCTGGACCTGATCCACACATTTAATACAGACAGGCATACTGGGCATGCTCACACACTAGAGAAATGAAGGCAGTGTCAGTCAACAACATACTGAAAGGTCATACTGGATATGCTCACACACAAACAAATGAAGGCCATAAATGTGTGGACTGTGACAGAGAACCATCCAGGCCTGTCTCACCCAGCACACAGCCAAAGGGCCACAACCACATGAGGTTCAGATGTCACTCACTGTAGATACTAGCCACCGGTGTCTGTCAGCATTACAGACTATGTGGTGCAAATGCTAGCTGTGGAACATGACTTTACAAGGAAGTAGTCATCTAGCAGCTGTATACACGTACCTGTGGAATATGACTCTATGTATGCCCGCATGTGGTGTGTCAACCTCTAGATGAATGGGTTATGGCCCATGCATACAAACTGACCTCCCCATAGCCCTACTGTGACAAGCCTGTTGAGGTCATCCACTGTGAAATACACATTTGGAAAAGCTATAGGCCAGTAATATCCATGGCGTGTCCTATAACTGCATACTGCTGTAGTGTAATAAACTAGTCAGGTAGGAGTTCCAATCCCAGACATGGCAACTGTGTGTGTCTGTCCCTGCCTGTGTAGAGAGCAATGCTTTTAGGCTACTCACACTTCCTACAATTCAAATGCCCTACTTTGGCAAGGCTGATGATGTCATCCACCTAGAAATACACCTCTGGGAAAATTGTAGACCAGTAATCTCTGTGACATGTCCTGTAACTGAGTACTGCTCTAGTGTGATAAAATAGGTAGGTAGAAGTTCTAATCCCAGACATAGCAACTGTGTGTGTGTGTGTGTGTGTGTGTGTGTGTGTGTGTGTGTGTGTGTGTGTGTGTGCGTACGTGTGTGTCTGTGTAGAGAGCAATGTTTTTTAGGCTAGTCACACTCACCACAATTCAAATGCCCTACTTTGGAAAGGCTGCTGAAGTCATCCACCTCGAAATACACCTTTGGGAAAGTTGTAGCTCAATAATCTCCATGGCGTGTACTACAACTGTGTACTGCTGTTGTGTGATAAAATAGTTAGGTAAGAGTTTTAATCCCAGACAGAGCAAATGTGTGTTTGTGTGTGTCTCTGTCTGTGTAGAGAGCAATGCATTTTAGGCTAGTAACACTCACTACAATTCAAATTCCCTACTTTGACAATCCTGCTGATGTCATTCACTGTGAAATACACCTATGGGGAAGGGGCACTCCATCAATCCCTGTGGTGTATCCTATAAGAGCATCATGCTGTAGTGTGATATAAAACTCTGGTAGGGGTTCTATTCCCCCACATGGCAGTTGTGGATGTTTTGTGTGTGTTTCTGTGTCTGCATAGGGAGCAATGCATTTCAGGCTAGTCACACTCAGTACAATTCAAATGCCCTACTTTGACAATCCTGCTCATGTCATTCACTGTGAAATACACCTTTGGGGAAGGGCCACTCCAGCAATCCCTGTGGTGTGTCCTATAACAGCATCATGCTGTAGTGTGATATAAAACTCTGGTAAGGGTCCTATTCCCACACATGGCAGATGTGAATGTTTTGTGTGTCTTTCTATGTCTGTGTAGGGAGCATTGCATTTTAGGCTAGTCCCACTCACTACAATTCAAATGCCCTACTTTGGCAATCCTGCTGATGTCATTCACTGTGAAATACACCTTTGGACAAGGAGTATTCCAGTAATCTCCATGGCATGTCCTATAACTGAGTAGTGCTGTAGTGTAATATACTAGTTAGGCATTCTAATCCCAGACATGACAGGTGTGTGTGTGTGTGTGTGTGTGTGTGTGTGTGTGTGTGTGTGTGTGTGTGTGTGTGTGTGTGTGCATGCGCCATTCATATCCTGTGTGGAGGTGGGTGTGAGTGTGTAATAACTGGACTCTTATATGGTGGGCCAAGTATATATCACAATATCCACCGTACAGGGATAACAGATGTGAAATAGCCGAGAGGCTTGGGTGCAAATCCATGCCCATAAATGTGACATCAATGCCAGCTGAACAATGTTAGTAACCCTTGTATTACCGAGGGAACACTTTCAACCCATGTCTCATACATACACACTTGCCTAGGCAACAGCTGCTATGCTGGTAGTACCCTGCATATTGCTTACTGATAGTGACTATGGTGTGATTGCAGTGGGCTACAGAGGGCATGGCACCCTGCCAATCTGTCCAATAGGCATGTACATGCTGACAGTCCACCTTCCCCATGTTCCCCATTGGACACCTGCAACACCTGTGGTGCCATCAAATGTGACCCTCAAAGGGCATACCATGCCATTGGACACCTGCAACACCTGTGGTGCCATCAAATGTGACCCTCAAAGGACATACCATGCCTGAAAACATGCACTGTATGGACAGATGCCACTGACACCAAGGAATGCTGGTATCATGCTGTCAATGTAGGTGCAGGGTAAACTTGCTGTCTATTACCATTTCCCTTCACATGAGGATAGGACTGACACATCTGAGTATAGCAATCTGTGTACACAACATGGGCAAGACACCCCAGGTACAGTTCCACATGTCACTGTACATGCGTGTGGGAGGTGTGCACAGCCCAGATACTGTCCATGTTATGGACTAATGAACACATACATGGCAAGCAATGTACAGCATAGACTACACTCAACAGTCACCCAGGTGACTGGATGGTGAATACAATGCCCACCTGTGTGGGCAACTCCAGAAACTACACCCCTGAGCCAAGATGCAGACCATTGTCATGTGGGCTGATACCAAGGTATACCCATCACCAAGCCTTGTACAGCAGTCTGCAAAGTCGACCACTACACACCTGTGAAGCAATGCACCCATGCATGTCAGTACTGGCACACTGTGTGCATATGTGTGTGTGTGTGTGTGTGTGTGTGTGTGTGTGTGTGTGTGGGTGTTGTTTGATGCATATGATCACATTCAAACTCACTACAACCCCCACTGGCATACTGCAGCATGCTGTCCAATGTAAGACACCTTCACATACCCTTTGCCCATATAACCTCTGTATGACCCCTGTGGTGGATGTGATACCTGCACAGTAATGTGTTGTGGCAATCTCGCTAGTGATGAGTTGTATTCCTGGCTCTGTGTGTGTATGTCCCTGTAAGAATGTGGCTGTGTTGATACTGGCATCTGTTCAAGTGGACAGACACGTGTACTACACCTACCGTATAGCTACCATATCCTTGTTGCAGATGCCACTCACCATCACATATACGTTTTGAGGGCTCCTCAACATGTAACCTATGTGGCGCATTTGATAACTGCATAGAAATGTGATAGCACTACATAGCCATCAGGGGTTTGATACTATGTGCTGGTAGGTGTGTGAAACAAATATGCTTAAGTTTTACTCTCCCACTCCTCCATGACTTTTCTTTGCCTCTGTCTGCCTCTATCACTCCCTCTCTGGTGGATGTGGAGACCTTCAACTGCTTTGCTTAGACAGCAGCATGTGTATTTTAAGTGATGCTCATGATCAGCTGATGGCCTTTGCATGGATTGCAGCCCTCCAATAGCTGATTGCATGTGGAACTGCTGTGGTAACATTCCCATTTCCAATTGCATGGAAACACACTCCAATATCTAGAAACATCATGTTGGTGTTGGGCCTTTTCATTCACTGTGAGCAGGAACTCATTCTGTTGTTTGGCAAAAAGCATCTCAGATGGATTGGAGATTTACCCCTAACAACCCTAACAACAGGGCAACACACAGGAGGGGGGATGTGCCTGACCTGACTACAGACTGTAAGTGCTGCTATACTGCATTTGGAATAATGTTGGTTTAACAGAGTGTGTGTGGATATGGCTGCCCTATATGTTTTAATAACAGCCATGCCAGTGCTATGTTTATGAGGGAATGCCATCTGTAGGGTCATCTGCAGAATGGGCAGTGTGTGATGCCTTTTGTTTCATGTGTTCCCCACAGAGCACCTATCTGTGGACTGCAGAAGGTAGAGTGAGGATTGCAGTCTGTAGATGGTGACAGCTGTGAGAGTTAATGACTTCATATCCCTCATAGGACATATGTTGCAACAAACCCTGTTACAACAGTAAATGTATGAGGTTATCAGAGCAACATGTCAATATTGGACCTGTGTATGTGCCTCCAGCCACAACTCTGTCAACCTTTATACATATGTCATGCAGTAAGTGGTGCATATGTGCTGTACACCATAATTAGTGACATCATAACTGATAACAAGCCAGTGATATATCAGATTGCTACACATGTTATGTATAGTAGGGGTTATATTTGATGACATCACCTGGACATTCTGTGGTTGTGTGTACAGTACTGAGGTCTGTATACATAAGGTGAACAAAGAAAGTGTGTGTATTGATAATATGTACTTTGGCCTGTGCACAGACTGTGGTAGATGTCATTGTTCTTAGTCCCATTCTGTCTGATGTTACATGCTGCTCCACTGTATGTTACTCTATTGGCTTACATGTTTGTAGGGCCATACACACACATGGCCCATACCAAAGACAGGCATTGGACCACACTGTGTAGTGGCCCACTGTATGTAGGGTTAGTATGTGAGTGGCACATATGAGGATGCTGTTGAACAAATAGTACATATACTGTAATATAATGCTAGCTTACCATATGTGGCTGTGGCTGTGTTCACATTGGCTGTGGTTATGCACTTTCACACTGATGTATCGTACTCTGTGCTGTGACATGCCTGTAGAGCCTGCTATATATGCAGGTACATGTGCATTCCCCCATAGGAAAGTATGCCAGTGTTGAGCCAGTCTGCCTGTAGCCTGCACAGTACTTTGTTACATGCCTAGCAGCTTAGTGTACATACCCAGTGAGATGTCATGTCCAGATACTTGCCAGATGTACTGCTGACGGTCCTCCCTTTACAGTCATGTATATCATACAGAGCAGTGGGATGTTGTACAGATGTATGACAATATCTAGTCGGTAGTATGTGGCCATGGCACCTCTGTACCAGTAGTTAGTATGTGTCAGGACAGACAGGAGTGTGTGAATGCTTAACCTATGGGAGTAAATGTATACCAGTTGTTACGTGTTATACCCATCTATGTGGCTGTTAACATCCACATTGTCAGGCTTGGTCCACATGTCTTACACTAAGAGGTTCTGTCTACACCTCTGAACTGTCCAGAGTGGGTCAGAATATCCACATATATTAGCCAATATCTCTGCTGTAGTCCACAGGAGCATTACATGCTAGCAGCGGTACTTTACTATGATGTCCTTAGTATGCCTGTCAGTAGCCAATGGCGCACATGTTAAAACCAGATGTGATCTTCCACACACACCATTTCTGTGAAGACAATCCCTATTACAGTATCAATAGCCTACAAATATACATGCTATACACACCTGACATCCCCCTGCACTATGGAGTTGGGACTATAGGGGCTGAGGAGGGCTACACTCCATGTTCAGGGCATATGGTGAAAATATATGTATATATAATTATCCAAATATCTATATAGATATATACACATATACATATTGACATATATATATATATATATATATATATATATATATATATATATATATATATATAAACACCCAAATATACACATATACTGAGAAATATATGTCTACACATATACAGATACAGATACATATGTACATATATGCATGGATATCTACATATATATTGAGAGTAGTAGGTATATCAGAATAGATATGTATGCACATTTAGTTATAGATATCTACATATATACCAACATAACTAGGCATATCTGTACACATAGGATGTGCATACATACATAGCTATATAGACATATATCTTTATATACATATACGTATATCTATATATACATATATCTATATATATACATATATGTGTATATATATATATATATATATATATATATATATATATATATATATATATATATATGTGTGTGTGTGTGTGTACATACAAAGAGATGTACACATGGCCATATATATGTAGCACTATATAGATGTTCATACAGACATATGTATGGGTATACATGTGTATGTACATGTAGACATATATAGACCTATTATATGTATACAACCATATTCCTGTCATGAGTAAACCTCACAGTTGTGTATACCCTCCCAGATGTATCTCACCGTATGTATCTGCTATGCGTACATTATGATGAAACAACATATGTGATGCAACAGTTATATTAATAACAAGGACTGCACAATTTAGGAACTAAAGGCAATTGTTCAATACTACTCAATATGTGTATTAACAGCTATATTGGTACAACAACAGCTGTCTTCACAGTGGTCATGGCATAGTGGTTAAGTGTTGTGACTTCAGTGTACAGGGTCTGGGTTCAAAACCTGCAAGGCCTGTTCATTTTTTTGCTGGGCAAAACAAGGGCCGTCGGATACAGAGTGTTTAAGGCAGTTGTGTGCTGCTTTAAGCGGGTTTGCACGGGTTTGCACGGGTTTGCACAAAGCTAAGTAGTACTGAGTTATGGGTAAACATACAGGAGCTTACACAGTGTAGGCAGCACTTACCAGTGTGCAAATCAGCTTAGCTGTTATATTGCAGCAATGTTGATACTTGCTAAGCATAGCTTAGCCCTGGTAACCAAGACACACCACCCAGTCTGATAACCTGTAATAAGTGTATGTAATGCCATGTACAATACATGCACCTATGTGCTGTCATTACAGTAGCAAAGTGAATTAGTGTCATGTGTGGGATACAGACATATATGAGGCCTGTACAGTACTGTTATCATACAAATGTGTTACATACAGGCATAGTAACCCATGGTACATGCTGTCACACTGGCATGTAGTGTATCATGGCAGTACTACTGCTGACAGTGCTAACCCAGGCAATAGCAGAGTGCAGGCATGGATGGACACTGAGGCCTACCTGTTGTATCCCTGGTGTGTAAGCAGTATCATAGTATATACCACTTACTGGGTAATGATCCATCATGTGGAATGTAACTGTAGACTACCGTCTGTACAACACATGTTAGTGAGGGCATCTGACATGTAGTTATGTCATACATATTGTTGTCAGACATCTATCTGTCAACACACTCATGCTACTGCATAGCTACTTGCCAAGCTGATGACTGTTAGTCCTTGTACAGATGTGCAGATGGCAGGGATATCCAGCTGGGATACATGCAGAACAAATATGGTACAGAACAGCATGTAGTTCAGCTATAGTCAGTCCATGCTAGCAACAGTATACATGTGTGTGATGCATGTGCTGTGTCACTGGGTCATGCCCCTTCCTCTGGATACCACTGCTCTCATCTACACAGTATTGCTGTGCACCTGTTCTGCACCCTGCCATGTATTGTGTACCACACCTCACAGGTGTACAACCCATTGTGGAATATATAGTACTGTGTCAGTTATGTCAGTTTTAATGCTCACAGCCCCTATGTTTTTTCAGCAACACATACCTGGGATGATATATGGACCGTTGTCATTGGTGAATGTCTGATGCCTGATTTACAGCTCTCAACATCAGCGGACCATGTATGACCAATCCAATACTCTTACACTGACAACCATCAGAGCATACCATGGCTATGGGGGGTGTACAAACCTTTATTGATTTGACGCACCCATTTTTGATCTGCCATGGGACCACATCACCGCATATTTTAGCAGTACACGAGCCCAATATGTGACATATGTCCTGTACTTTCACATACAGTGTGTACAGATTGTGTTAGGTGTGTGGCTGCTGACTGCGATGCATACACACCGTGTGGGCATAAGTGTGCACCCCCTTACCATAACGGTTTATCCCACTTCTTGTTGTGTGTACTACAGCAGTCACTACTCCTGGCAGGGGTATACCAGCATGAGCCATCTGCATTTGCCAATGTATGTGGAGTCTGCCCTACACATGTCCCCATATTCTGCATGATTGCAAGGTCTACTCATGTGCACATCCCATGGTGTTCACACACTGCCGTCACTATTGCTGTGGGGGTAGGGTTATGGCTACCACAGGTCCTGAACCTGACTATGTGCAGATAGAGCCAATCCTAGCATCCTTAGGATCCCTGCTGCAGTGCACTGGTACGTCGTGCTGACACCACCCCCTCCTTCAGCCTTTATGCAGATGTATAACACATATGCCCTACACATGTGTGTCACTTTGCAGTGTCCCATACACTGAACACCACATGTTACAGCCTTGACCCAGCTGATAATGTGAACTACTGTAATGCCTTATGCCATAGCGTATCTCTGCAGCATTTGCCATTGTCCTACAGGTATATACACTGTTGTTGCACTGTATATGGGTGTTGGTCCGAACATGTCCCTACTGTTGACCATGTCTCCCTCCATTATGTTACTCCATGTGGACACATTCCACAATGGCAGGATGTTAGTTATCATGTAGGTGTCTGACATACCCTTCCAATACCCCATCATGGTAACCCCTGTGACACCGTGCATTTCACAGCAACAATATGTGCACATGTGCAGCATGCATTCAGGGTAGGTGTGTTAGATGTGCGCATGGATTATACCATTGCCATTACATGCCCGGTGTGTTGGCAAGAATCTACATAAGCCATACTCACCATCTATAGGCTGCTGCCTTGGTGGTATCACAGAGGGGACCTACATAAGAGGGTGTGAGATGCAATGTCAGTGGCCACACCTGTGGCAGTGCTACAGGGTGGGTGCAGTATTACAATACATCAACGGTACATTTCCACAATACTACCACATCTGGACATCTGTTTATCACTAAAGTGCAGCAACACAATATATCTATGACATGTCAGATATGCTTGATCTACCTGTACCTATGCAGATGTACACACAACAGTGGTCTACTGATGTGCCCTGTGTCATTACCTGTATGCTCCTTGGCTATTGTATGGGTGCCATCCACCTCCACAAAGGTGTCCAGCGGTTGGTGTCTGGCCAGATGGGCAGGTGCCACGAGGCTGGCCAGGAGCTCCTCTACACGTGTCAGGGGGGATGGATGGTATGGTCCACCCCTGTGGTGAGGTGATCCCCCCATACTGCAGCAGCATGCCAAAGAGCATTATGAAGCAGGTCAGTACAATGATGCCATACCTGCTCATACCTGTGGTTGTGCAGTCTGACATCATTGATCCTGCGGACTAGGTTGTTCTACAAGGCGGTCCACTCTTGCTGTTCATGGACAGCCCTGCCAAACAGCACTTGGTAGTGCTGGGTCAGGTGTGATATACACACATAATTCTCTGCTGTTGAATAGGTGGGCAAGTGTGCATGTGATATCTTGGCTGAAAGACATAAAGATGGAAACAGGTCTGAGCAACTCATACAGCAAGTTTACCACAGTTTGTAATACACATCTCTGTCACCCCCCATCCATATCAGCTTCAACAAATTGTACACACAACTCATAAGGTATGGCTACAGCTTACCTACCAGTGGGACAGATATTGTATTGCACCACACTTTCTGCTATGTGATTGTAGCCATGTTCCCTGTGTGGACACTATCAGTGCTGGCATGTTACAGACTATTCACCTGCATGCCATTCTCAGAGCCATTATGGTTTCATATATGCCAGTGGTATGGCTGCTTTGGGGTTGCTGCACATCTGACATTCTCAAATCCCTGACTAAGGGTATGTTGCAGACTATCCTGTGATACCAGTGACTTGCTTAGTGTATGATAAAATTTTTCCACATATGGGTCTGTGTTCCAGCCTCGGTCTTCCACCTACATACCAAGCTTTGCACATATGACATGTTGTCAGGGGTTGTTCTGTAGTGGGCTGTGAGTAGGTCTCGCTGCCATTCCTGCCATCAGTCTCCTGCTGTTGTATCCCCCAGACATACGGTAGGGCTGGGGCCAAATATTTGTGGGCTTCACCTACACAGTACATGTGTGCCCTTATGCACTCCAGAGGCCAGTGTATGTAACAGTGATATATGGCCCTGTATTATTGAGTCTGGGGGGGGGAACCATAACTAACCTAGGCTGTTACAACATGTGGGGGTATCAGGGGTGAGCTGCCTTAAGGTATCTGGATGCACATTACCATAAAATTCACCTATATTTAAATTAATTACATAAATTGGGTTAATGCAGGCCTACTGCCTCCTGCCATACAGACTGTTCTGTTTGTCAGTGTGCTTGTGATGGTGTCAGTTATGCCTTGTTATGTAACAGTTACATCCCATTGTGTCAACTGAGGTCTTTAGTGATTGTGTACAGAGTGTAGATAGAGGCTGCTGAACTATACATCTGCATTACTTACTGCTGATTGTTTGGTATCCTGTGGCCCAGTCTGTCTTTACTATAGTACTATTTGGAGTGCTCGGCTTGGACAGCAATAGCTGTGAACCTTTCCAGACTACTGCATTACTATAACTGTTTTCACAGTTGCATTACTCTGTTTATATGGATGTCAGTGTCTAAACAGCTATATGACATGGCATAGTCAACTGTAATAGTACAGAAATAAAGGTTTCCCATTTATGCAAACCTGTGTGTAGTGTTATATCCTATGACCTCTCTGTGGGTATATGTTGCAGGCAATGATTGTCATTTATTTTATTTATTTTTTTTTTATTTTTATTTTACATTTGTTGACCGGGCTAGTCTAACTGGATACATGTCCATTTTAAGTAGAGGCTCAGGGAGATGAGCTCCAAAATTAAGCTAATATAGCAGGAATACAAATGAAAGTAAATCAAAACAGTAAAATATTACATAAGAAATAATACATATTAAAAATGCAGTTACAGCAAAAGGTATAGTCTAATTTAGTCAAAAAATATATTCAAAGAGCAAAGATTCAAAAATGCTAAAAAATAATTAAATTCAAAGTAGTTTTAGGTTAGCATAGAAGGAACAAACAACAAAATTGAGAAGCATAAGTGAGGGTGTAAGCCAAGCAGTAACATGAGTAGTATATACAAGAGGTATATAGTTTGACAATAGTAGACAAAAATAGTGAGGAAGGGGTGAAGATTTCTATCTAGTTATTATACTTGAAGAGCTTTGCGTGATACATCATAGGTGTCAGTAATACTAACACTGATAATGAAAATATCAGGAGGGGTGAGGGGTTTTAGAAAAGTGCAGAGTAAGTTTCATAAAGTAAGAAAGAAACAAAAAACTACAATATTTGCTAAGAGGAGGGTGTATTTGCACCCTAGTGGGTAATAGAGTGGGAAAAGGAAGTATACTAGATGGTTAATGTTAATCTGGGTTAGTACATGGGCATAACCGATGTACTTTATGGTGTAGTTTTAGTTGGTGTTTGAAAAGTGATAAGGATGAAAGTAACTGTAGGTTGCAGGGGAGTTTGTTCCAAATCTTACCCATAGAATTTAAAAAGAGGGAGTCCCCGGCTTTATTAAGGGATTTCTGGGTGGTTACTTGTAATTTATTTGTTGAGTGTAGGGTAGCAAGATTTCTATAAGGAGCGACTATGCTACTAAGAATAGGAGTCCTATCAGTGTGAAAGAGAATCTTATGGGTAATTGTAAGTTGCTGAAATAGTAGCTGGTTTTGGAGTTCAAGCCAGTCTAGTTGTCTGAGATTTAAACAGTGATGAGTTCTATATGGTGAACATGTAACAAATCTGGCAATGTTGTAAGAGGTTGCTAGTTTGTTTAGGTTAGTTTTGGAAAGATTTGTATAGATGGATGAAGCATAAAGGAGAGTAGAGATCAGGTGAGTATGGGCAATGGTGGTTCTGGTTTCAGGGGTGAGGAAGGACTTTATCTTATAGACTGAGCCCAGTTTTCTGTTAACAGCTTTAATTGTAGTGTTAATATGTGTCAAAGTTGAGATTGTGATCTATTGTTACACCTAAGAGCTTGGTGGTTGGATCAGGTGTAATTATAGTACCATTGCTGGATTTGACAGATATATTGGGGGGGACTTCTGTGTAGGAGTAAAAACAAGTAATTTGTTTTTGTTGGCATTTAATAGGAGGCAACACTGCAAAAAACATTTCTCAGTTGAGTTAAATACTGCCTGGGTGATGGCTTGGAGCTCAGTAGATGAGGTGGCAGAACACACTAGTGTGGAATCATCTGCATATTGTATGCAGGTAGATTGTGGAATAGTTAGCTGTAGGTCACTGATAAAGATAGCGAAGAGGAGAGGTCCCAGGATGGAGCCTTGTGGGACCCCAAGAGTAACAGGAAGAAGAGTAGAGAGGTTATTGCCCAGAAAACAACTTGCTGTCTGTTTTCTAGGTAGGACTTAAACCACTATAATGTATTTGTGTTGAGTGAGTACTGTTCTAGTATTTGTAGTAGTAATTGATGGTTCATCATATCAAAGGCTTTTGATAGGTCTATAAACAGAGCAGTAGAAAGCCTATTATTGTTGTGATGCTTGTTGATGCAGTCAGTGAAGGATAGTAGGGCAGTAATACTGTGGTAAGGCCTAAAATCATGTTGACAGTTTGCTAGAAGGTTATATTGGAGAAGGTGATCAAGTAGCTGGTGGTGCATACATTTTTCCATTATTTTGGCTAGAGGGGAGAGCAGGGCTATGGGGCGATAGTTAGATATTTTGGTTGAGTTACCATCCTTATGAAGAGGAATTATATGTGAAATTTGAGATGGGATAGAACCTTCAGTAATAGTTCAATTGATTAGTATGGAAATAGGATAGGAGAGAACTTTAGCTGCAATTTGCAGGTATTCTGCTGGTAAGAGATCAGCGGATGGGGTACACGGTTTAAGTTTAGTAAGTAAGATGCAGATGAAAGATGTAGAGACTGGGTTTAGTTGAAAGGTAGGGGGTTTGCTATTCGTGGAGAATGGGAGGGTTGGGGTGACAACAGGTAGGGAATTTGCGAGAGATTGTACAGTTTCTGTAAAGGAGGTATTGAAGGTGTCAGCAATCTCCTTAGGTGCACTTAGGGAAGGTGCTGAAGGAGTTGGAGTCTTGGAGTGTCCTGGGTGTAAAAGTCTGTTAATAGCTGTCCAAAATGTTTGGGGGGGTTTGTTGATACCTGTCTTGGAGTTTAAGGTAGTATTTTTTTATCATTTGTATGGGTGGCTCATCTGCTAATGTGTTAACTGTAGGCATAGTGGCTGTTCTATATTGTGTGCACCTTACTACATATGTATCTTACTATACATATCTCTGCGTGTGTATATGTAGTTTTATATATATATATATATATATATATATATATATATATATATATATATATTAGGGATGTTGATAGGTTCCACAGTGTACATTACCTATGGGAGCCAGACTGTAATGCATGATATGTTACCGATAACAGCCTGACATCATACAGGTGGGATGGAGTACTGTTAACATCTTGTGCCCATGTTGTGTCAGGTCCTGGTTGTGGGCTCTGCAACACTTGGTAGTGTATTGCAGGGCAGACATGTCTGGCTGTGGGGGGGTAAACCTATTCGTACAAGAAGTATGTTATTTGGGGCCTCTCAACCGCATTAATGGTACATGTGGACATATATATGTTTTTGTTATGTTCCCATTGTTATCTACAGAAGTATGTCCATATATACCTATATAGATATATATATATATATATCTTCTTACATATATATGACTTGCTGTATATATTTAGACATATAGATGTAGACATATATATCTGTTGATGTATGCATTTTTGATATATATATATATATATATATATATATATATATATATATATATATATATATATATATATATCTCCATACATAGTATGTTGTATCTGTTTAGATAATATATTTACATGCACGCATACATCTGCTTGTTGGAATACATTCTCTATACTGTTGAATGACTGGGATAGATGATATGTCTGAGAATACATCAGGGATATATATAGGTGACATGGATTAGTGGTAAATTACTTTGTCTATGGTGTGCAGGGTCCTGGGTTCGAGCCTTGCAGAGGCTGTTTATTTTGTTGCTGGGCAGAACAAGTACCGTTGGATACAGAGTGATTAAGGCACTTTTGAGCAGTTGTAAGTGGGTTTGCGTGGGTTTGCGCAGCGGTAAGCACTGGTAACTTCTTGTTACAGTTTCTTATACTCAGTTAGCTTCTAATTTGCTTAACCAGTGTAGGCATTGCTTGCTCCCACTCAAACAGGCTTAAACCCACTTACTGCTGCTTAAAAGTGATTATTCCCGCTTACCACAAGCTAATTTCTTTAAAAGAAAATAAAAAGGGATTGCTAGGAAAGTGGTGAAAGAAGGGGCACAAAGAGGGAAAGACACTAGGGAAAATAGCCAGGGATGCGCAGGAAGGGTGCAGGGAAGGTCCATAGCTGCCCATTTCTTGTACAGCAACAGCTGTGCATATACACTGAATTTGGAAGTAGATTTGGACACTCAAACCCCTGGGGGGGTGAGGACAACAATAATAATTTGTGATGCCAATTAGACCGGATTACATGTGTCCAGTGGACATGTGAGTGAAATGGACAGCTATGTATGGGATGAGATTTTTGGGGGGGAACAGATTGTCATTTTTTTTCAGGTGAGAGTGGGATGTTGTGGAGGGGTAGTAGGTATAGTTGGGGAGGTAGGTTGGGTAGGTTAACAGACAAGACAAACAAGATGCATGCAGGGGTGGTATATGACACTTGTGGGGATAAACACCTTGATGGGGAGGGGTGTTGGGAAATCAGAAGCCAATGAGCCCCCTAGTGAAAACAGTGGGACTGAGGTCCCCACCCATGGGCAGTTACCACTGCATCTTCACAGCCCCGATAGTGGCTGTGTTGGGAGCTGAGTCACAGAGATGGACTAACTCTCAAGTTGTGATACACAGCCCTTGAGCTAGTGTAGAAGATCACCAAGCTGCTGGTTGATCTCTCTATGCGATGGGTGACAGGTACCTGTCCGTGCCTGCTCCCGAGCCCCATCCCCTGAGGCTGTTCCACCTGAAGGTGGTGCAGGACCAATGGACAGGGAGGTCCTGGGTTGGGCCCTAGACATGCTGGTGGCTGGTGCCATGGCCAGCTCAGGTGGTACAGGTGGGCCCGCTGCTACCGGCCTTCCCAAACGTGTTATAGTGTCTAGATTTCATCATCATGTGTGGGTTAGTAATAGTCAACACATTCCAGGGTTAGGTATAAAAGCATGCATAGATATTCCCATTAACCCAGACACCAGATACGGAACAGCTGCATAGCAAACAGAACACATGCATATATGGGACCACAGTGGTATTAAGAACAGCATGCAGGTACATTGATCGCTCCATGCCACCAATGTTGGAATAATTCAATGTAGCACATGCATAGGAACAATTAAAATATTTATCAAACAATCGGACATTATCAGAACATAGGTGTCTTTACATACCAGTTGGGGTGGATATGCTGATTATTGTTGGAGATATGGTGGGGGGGAGAGAAAGATGTCAATTAACAAGTAGTATATTCCTGTAGTCCACATTACTTTCCTAGTCAGTGCTATTATCTGTACCTTACAAGTCTTACTACACTACCCTATAGCCTTAGTTTGGACAGTGATATGGCTGTCATCATCGTTACACATGAACTGGTTTTACCTGCAATATACACCTCTTACCTGGTGGAGTGAATGTTTGTTAAAACTAACTAACTGTTTCTATACATACGCCCAGATTTTGGGTTTATGTTGTGCACATAGCTATCCAACTCTTTCTAGACATACTCTGGCCATGTGTTGACCACATGCAGGTGTGAACATATCTAGAATATTGCCCTCTTCAACCTTTAGTGACCTGACACACACATATGCATGCTTTCCTACACAGTTATATTATGTAGCACAGTGTGGGTGATAGTGATCAGTGATACTTTATTATTCAGAGGAACTGCAACGCTCACAATTCCCTACAATACCAGAGTGAACAGTACCAGTACAGGTTATAATGGTCTTTATTTCTCAGCACAGTGTTCATATCCGACGTACCTGTGGGAGCAATGTTTGTTAGCACTACCTGACTTTTGCCACACAAACTTCCAGATTACACATTAGTATTATGCACATACATCTCACTATGTTTCTGTACACACTCTGGTCACAGCTTGACAACATGGGGGTGTAGATAGGGCATACTTGGCATATTACTCTCCTAACAATTTTGAGGGTTGCTATAGTGACAGGATTGTTCTCATAGATGTTTGACAATCACTTGTATTCCCTGTTTGCTGGCTAAACATCTGGGATCATCCCACAGACTTACCAGGGGGACAAGGGGACAGACAGCAGATGAGGGCCCATATACTGGACATTCTGGTCTCATCTGTACAGTTGTGGGGTATGATTCTGTATGCAGCCTACATCCACTCCCAGGATTCAGACCATGGCTGTGTTTGCTACAACTTAAACACTGTCCATCACAGCTGTGTCTGCTATATAGATATTGCTGTATAACTCCTATCTGTTTTTTGTCTTATTAATCCCCTGTGCTTTTGCATTCTGACCTTGTATTACAGCACTCTTATACAGATCTCATAGACAGTAATATTTTGTAGGACAGTCTGGGCAAAAGTGATGTGTAATACCTCATTATTCAGACCAACTGCATCAGTCGCAATGCCATACAATACCAATGTAAACAGTACCAGTACAAGGTATCATTCTTGTATTTCTGGGCACAGTGTTCCTATCTGGCGGACCTGTGGGAGAAATGTTTGTTAGCACTACCTGAATGTTCCCACACCCAGTACCAGATTCCACATTACTATTATGCACATGCATCTCACTCTGTTACTGTACACACTCTGGCCATAGCTTGACAAGTCGGGGTTTAAATGGGACATACATGGCTTCTTAGTCTCATAAGGTTTTGTTGAGTTGCAAGGATGCCATCTTTGTTCTCGTAGATGTGTGTCAATCAGTTGTATTTCCTGTTTGCTGCCTATACGTCTGGGATCATCCCACTGATTTCCCAGGGGGACAGGTTGATAGGCAACAGATATGGGCCATTTTACTGGGCATTCTGGACATATCTGTACAGTTGTGGGGTATGATTCTGTATGCTGACTACTACCACTGGCAGGATTCGAACCATGGCTGCATGTGCTAAAAAAACAACAATTCATATCTCAGTTGCATGTGCTATTTGGGCTTTTTTGTCTGTATTTGCCATGTTTTCTGTCTATGTATCTCTCAGTTGTACTAAATGGCCTCTGGAGATTACACCAGTCATATACAGGCATTCCTACACATTCAATTTATGGTGCATGGTGTGGGTAACAGAGCTTAATACAACAGTACTATTACATGATTGCAAATCTGCTTTACCATATGATACCAGAATATACACATGCAGTCCAGCAGTTAGACATTTATTGTCAGCTGTTATGCTTTTATTTATATACAAACTATATGAGACTCTTCCTGCCATATTCTCCGGTGTATGCAGTACTTGCCTTGAACAATACAGGTTTTATATAGGCAACTGATTTACTACTACTTTTAGTTTTATTTTCTATGACAGTAAATGCATGAGTATTACTGACCTGCCTTGCATCACAACCTCACCTGGTGACTAATGTGGGCCTCCTAGTTCGCGGCCCACTCCATTGCAGCTGTGGGGGACATAAAAGGAATATTTAGCCTGAGCTGGCAATTATTACACACATATTGGGGTGATACTTACACACAACTGGAGCATCTCCTGCTGCTCTAGCCTCTTGGATCCACTGCTCCAAGAGGTCTCCCTTACACCGCTTCAGGTTAGCATAGTGATGCCTGACCTGCTCACCAGTTCAGGGTATGCCAGTGGCACTGGTGAGGTCACGGGAGAGACAGTCCCAGGCCTCCTCCTTATACTGGGAGCCCTGGTACTGGCCCTGCAGCAGTCTCTGATCATGATCTTTGACAAGGAGTCCCGCCATGACTCTGGACTCCTGGATGCACCAGCACTGCGCCTGAAAGTGCACACCTTCTCCCCTTCCTGACATGGTGCCTGCAAGGGGAAGCTACAACCAGTTATGGAGGTATTCCCACCTCTTGGGTTTAAGTAGGATCAGTTTCCCATACTTTTCTGTGATTGGCCAGTTTTGAAAAGGCTAGGCTATGGGCAAACCTGCTTACCTAGGGTTGGCATTGTTTAAAGGCGTATAATACTGGGCACATTGAGTTAGCTGGCCTACACATTGCTTACTCCCCATAATCTGGCCTATGCAATGGTTAGCATTGCTTACATTAGATTTTGCATTAAAATTTCTTTTTGGCATGATTTTTATTCATTACACCTTATATGTATGCCTGGTATCCATGATTCATGTGTACATACACTGTATGGGGTCCTTGTGTTTTATTGGGGACTTCAATACTCTATTACAATTACACCTGACTTCTGGGCTTACTGCTGTGCTGCAGTTCACATATTTATGTTATGTAGTGGGTTAAGGCCCATATGTCTGTATACTGACTCCTTTCACAGGTTCAGTTTGGTTTTACTATGGTGAAGATTTGTTTGCTGATACCTCATTCTTCTGTACTTCTGTGATGGCTTGGTGGTTAACTGCTGTGACTATAATGTATAGGGTTCTGGGTTCAAGACCCGCAGAGCTGTTTATTTTGTTGATGGGCAGAACAAGGGCCATTGGATACAGAGTGATTAAGGCACTTTTGAGCATTTGTAAGCTGCTTTGCGTGGTTTTGCATGAGGGTAAGCAATGCTAACCTCCGGTTACATCTCCTTACAGAGCGTTAGCTTTAGAATTGCTTAATCTGTGTGCGCATTGCTTACCCCCACACAAAAGGGCTTAAACCTGCTTACTAGTGCTTAAATATGCTTACTACTGCTTATTGGTGCTTAAACCTGCTTACTAGTGCTTTATTCGTTATGATACTGACATCTCACATGTGCATTTACTGCAGTACTCCAGTTCATAAATATATGTTATTTAGTGGGATATGCAACAGAAATAATAGTCATAATGTGCTTTGCCATGGAAAATGGAATATGCTGCAGAGGGACTCGAACCGGGAATGCCTGCACGTAAGACAAATGCTCTGCCCACTACACTACTGCTATGCTGCTTCATTGGCATATATCTTCCTTGTTATCCTCTTCAGACATTTAAGCTGCATTAACGGTTAGCTTTAATCAGAATTTTTTAAAATAAAGAAACGGGTTTGTTCATTTTATTTCTGTATACTTTTGCTGTTGTACATGAGGGGGACTGTTGGTGCGGATATGCGGACATCTACGAGTGGTCTCGCTCATTTCTTACCCCTTTCTGCTGTTCTTCATTGTGGGGACATGTATATTCTGACAGCTCTGCTCTCAGACACACCCCCTGCACTCTTACATGTTCTGTGTAAGATTAGGAGCTCAGGCAACGTGCCTCATTACTATGCATGGTGCGCTGCTGTCCTGCTCCTAAATGGCCGCCTCCGTGCAGGACTAAGATAGTCCTGCACTGAGGAATAGTAAATCTGGGGGTATGTAAACAGTATAATGCTGATCAAGGGCTCTGGGTATGGTTCTTGACCCCTTTACTCTAGGGTAAAGCTGTAACTGCTGTTTCTAAATTTTCTGATACTGATTGTTTAAACTATGGTAAAGTTAAACAGTGTTTATTGGAATGCTTTAAATTAACACCTCAAGCTTACAGAAAAAAAATTATGAGAATAGATGCAAGGCAGATAAAAGTATATGCAATTATATTGCTGAGTTAAGCCCTTATTTTCATAGGTGGGTGTCAGATCACCACTTTTGAAAGGATGGCAGACCTTTTGGTAAGGGAACAAGCCCCTAGAACTTTGCCTGAGGACGTGAATCTGGTTGGCAGACCGTGAGTGTAAGCCTGTAGATGAGCTGGGGAGAAAAAGCGATTTGTACTTAATAAGCAGGGATCTACTGCACAAAAAGGGAATACCTGGTGCTGCAAATGGATATAAGAGAACCCATGGTGGGCAGCCTAAACCACCCCAACTGAGTCCACCAGTAACAGGGGCAGCTAATAGTTCAGGTGCACAACCAGGATCAAGGGTTAGATGTTTTAAATGTAATCAGATGAGCCATGTAGCATACAACAGCAAGGTGGGGAACAAAAGTTGAGGGAGCCAGCAAGCAGGAAAAACAGCATGTCAGTGATAAGTTTTCTGGAGACAACAGGGGTACTAAACTATTACCGGAGTCTGTATCCTATCTTAGTGGACGGAAGACAGGTCACTGCTATGAGAAACAAGAGCGATGTATTTGTTTTCTTGGTCTTGGCTTTGGTGTCTTACGCTGCACCAATTTTTGAATCACTTGGAAAACTAGCTTGAGTTTTTAAAGCGGGGAGGGATGTGATGATATCAGGTAGTGCCATCTGTGCCAGGGAGAGTAGGGCAGTGCATGTGTAGCATATGCCAACATAGCTAGGTGGAGTTTTGAAAATAATTTTATATCATTTGCCTATCACACTGATTTGTACAGATGATTGTATTAAAAATGTATTTGTAAAGTTGCTTGTGTTAAAAATGCATCAACAGTGGGTCCTGCTAGACAGAAAAGAGATATACATATATGTTAGACAGTATTATTATAACTGATTAAATTATCTGCAGTGTCAGAAACTCTGGTGTTTGTTGTAACTAGATATTTAGTATTTTCATGTTTTCTATTTTATTATTTATTATTAAATATTTTTATACCGTTCATTGTGGGTGGTGTTTTAGAGAATACTTTTAACATCTTAAGAGTACTTATGCTTGTTTTAGTGACACTGTTGCTGTTCCTGAAAGCCTAGCTGTGTTGGTCAAACTCTACCATTTGTATTAGTATTAATTTTTCTCAGTATAATTGGGTACGCTTGAAAGAGCCTTAGAGTAGCTGACTGGTGGCTGCATAATTACTATATAGTCTGGGGAGAGGGGGCACAGCTGTTAAATCTGTGTCAGCCTTTCCCAGGTGTGTGTGCTTGTGTGTGTGTGTGCGTGTGTGTGCGAGTGTGTGTGTGTGTGTGTGTGTGTGTGTGTGTGTGTGTGTGTGCATGTGTGTGTGTGTGTAAACAATCAAATAGCAAAGTGTGAGTGTGTCAGCTACTTGAAACAGGGATACAGAGCTCCAAAGTTGTCAGTGTGGAGCCTTGTCTGGGTCCTGGAGAGAGAGAGAAAGAGAGAGAGTGAGAGAGAGTCCAGCCCTAGGTCTGGAGTGTGTTCCCTGTCTGCTCTTAAGGGAAATTGTGCTTGGTACAGAGAGCTGTATTTGAAAATACTGTGTGTATCCATTTTTGTTCTTAGTGGCCGCCCCTCACTGGTGTCAGTGATGAGGATTGAGGCTCCTTGATTACTGGCCTAAAGTAGGGACCATCAGTAATGTTATAGTGATTTAAACTCACTTGTCTGGTATGCAGAATGATTTAACACAACATTGTGCAATAATTTTATCTATTTATAAAAATTTTAACCAGTTATTTGAATTAATTCAAGTATTCAAAGACCCTCTTTTAGTCAAGATCTAGATACAAGTTAAAATGAAAATTTACACAGAACAATGATTTATTAACATTTTCTTGAGCATATAGTACAGAATGCTACAAATTAACAGTGCAATATAATGACAACACAGTGAAGGTAGAGTTAGGATATATATTTTTGCTTAAATTTTTTCAAACAGGATTTTTAATGTAAGTTTTGCAAACTGCATTAGTTCAATCGCTGCTTCCTTGCTTGTCAAATTTTGTGTTCAACAAGGTGCACTTGTTGTCAGCTAGTGTTAGAAAACGGGTTTGTCATTCACTTACACTGCTAACGAGTGTGATGTTAAAAAATCACAGAGCAGAAAGGGGATTTAGGTTTAGAGGGAAAGGACTGTTAATGTTTGAGAGTTGGACAAGAGAGTTAGGGTTAGGAAATAATCTGAGAGTTAGTGTTTATGTTATGAGAGGGGAGTCTTAAGGTTAGGGAGTGATTGTTGAATTTAATTTTAAGGAGTAGGGGTAGGAATACTTAGGGTTAGGGAGTAATGAGGAAATTTAGGTTTACAGAGTGGGAAGAGAGCCTTAGGGTTAGGCAGTGATTTGATAGTTTAAGTTTAGAGAACTAGGGTTAGGCAGTGATTGGATAGTTAAAGTTTAGAGAACAGCAGAGTATCTTACAGTTAGGGAGTGATCAGAGAGTTTAGGTTGAAGGAATAGGAGGGGATTCTTAGGGTTACAGCTGGGGTAATGCAAGTTCTATGTAGTTTAGTTAAGTCATTTTGTGAGAGGGTTATGCAAGTTGCAAAGGTCAGGTTAGTTGTACGTAGAGGACTTTAGATTGTAGGTTATTCAATGTTTTTTGTTTTTATTTTCTTTGATGGGCTGAAATGCAATGGAATTTGCATCAGTATTAGTGGTTTTCAATTAAATGAATTAAATGAAATAGGAATTATATATATATATATTTATATATGGATCTAGGACATTTCACCGAATGCACATTTCACCGAAACTCATATCATTGAACACAAATCACAGAAAGCACAATTCACCGAAAGTACAATTCACCGAAACACATTTCACCAAAAATGGTATATGGCCTTGTCCTCATTGTAGTGTGACCCTGGAGTTGGTATATATAGTAGGGTGGTATGGGGGACACCACCCCCCACATGGGGGGTGTGGGGGGCCAAGCCCCCTACATATTTCAAGTATATATCATGTTTAGATAACAGTAATAGATTGCAATTGCAAGTATGCATGTATATAGTGTAACATTTAAAATATGTGGAGGGCTACATCCCCCTCACCTGCGTACTACATATACCAATTCCAGGGTCACACTACAGTAGGGGCAAGGCCATATACCATTTTCGATGAAATGTGTTTCAGTGAATTGTGCTTTCGGTGAATTGTGCTTTTGGTGAAAAATGCACACTAATTTAACTTTCGGTGAAATGTGTAATCGGTGAAATGTCCTAGAGCCATATATATATATATATATATATATATATATATATATATATATATATTTTTTTTTTTTTTTTTTTTTCAGTACAGCACATGTACATAGCAAGCAGAAGATATACAGAGAACATTTCAAAGTCATACATATAAGAATGACATATTAAAATGATAAAAAGCGAATCAGTTTTAAAGAAAAGTGAAAGAAAATTAAAAAACAGACAAAATGTAGAATTAATTGCAGTTAAGACATACTTAGAAAAATACCTTTTATAATCTAATATTGAAAATTTGCTTTCTCTCTTAAGAAAAGGAACTTTAGTCAGTAGCCCACTAGGATCTTAAATAAGTATTGTTGCTTAGGTCAAACAAGACAAAACCTATTTTAAGCAAAATTTCTTGTGGTTTGGATAAAGTATACAGCAATGAACTTGGTTCCACTCAGGCACCACTCGTAAAATATAGTAGTGCTTTTCCACTTCCAGTTTCCATTGACATGCATCTTATATGAACCACACTTAATGATAACTGGATGATTTGGTGAAAATTCTTGGGAATCATCTTAAGTTCACATACAATAGAATTTTCAATGTAAAATCATTATAAGAACGCCTTCCTACCTTACCCAGGATATGGATAATAATTTAAGCATGTACAAATGTGGTACATGTAAACAGTGCCATTTTGTGTTGAACACCTCTAACCTTTATGTTATGGCAATAGATTTACATCTTTGGGCCAGGAATAGATACAATTGTAATTCACGTCTGTGGTGTATATGGCCATTTGTGATTCCTCTTCAGGGTTTTACATAGGTAAAACCATCAGAAAGTTATCAAGGAGGGTCTATGAGCACACATTGGCTATCAGGAATAAGGGCATTAGTAACACTCTTGCAAGCATTCTATAGAATGTACAGACTTTAAGAAATTTCATTTTTTTGTATTGAATACTGTCAATATTAATGGTTTTGCAAGCAATTATAATTTTTTATAAAAATGCTGCAAATCTTAGTTACAAATCAAACTGTATGCAGATAAATTTCCAGACTTGAATGAGTTTGTAAATATAAAATGTTTTCTCTTAGCTCAAAGGCTTCAACAAGCCTATTTTTTTTTAAAAAAAAATCTTGTTTATTTAAGTTTACACAGTTAAGTTTTTTATGCATTTGGTACTTCACTAATCATTTCCTTTAGTGTGCAACATTTGTATATATTATGTTAAAAAGTTTATTTTAAAAAACACTGCAACTTTTAAAAAAAATTATCGAACATTCAATTGGTGATGGGTGGTCTTGTGATTACATTGTTATGCCTTTTAAAACTCTGACTTGTAACAGAGGTTTTAACTCTGAGGACATTCTTAATCACATTAAAGAATGAAAACACTAAGTTGAAATCTGTTTGTGACTCCTTTTTGCTGATTTAAGTGGGATTGTTCTTCAGTTTAGTATCTAATATAATACATTATGCTTTTAGACTTCTTGTGTTTTAGAAAATCGATTTAACATAAGTCCATCTATTCTATCACCATTTTAAATGAGTAATGCCAATATTTATTCATAGGATCATAGGAAGTTGCTAGGCTATTGGTCCTGAGGCCCTTACAAGCCTAGCCAAGAATTTAGCCCATGTTCCAACAAGACAGCATCCTATGCCACTCTCCAGCAGGGACACAGGTGGAATCCCAGGGGTGTATTTTGTGTTTCCCATCCAGTTACTCAGGTTGCACTTAAAAAAGGTTTAATGAGGTTCTCTGCTTTACATGGCGAGGGAGTTATTTTCACAAAAGGGGGGTCTCTGGGACACATATCTGTCATGTCAACAAGTCCTGTTGATGTCACAGACCAGGTTGAGGTCAGCCTTGTGGGTTACTTGAGTGGAGATTGGCTTGCGGATATGCAGCAGTCCCATCAGGGCAAGGTCATAGGTTACTTTGTATGCCAGATGAGGTCACCTCTGAGGAGTCTGTAGGAAACTGAGTAGAGGGACAGGGCTTTTAGCCTATCTGTATAGGGTAGATGTTTGAGGCCCTGGATTCTCTGGGTGAGGAACCTCAGTGGTATTTCCAGCTGCTGCATGTGCTTTGTGAGGTACATACTGAAAGGGGCATTGTACTAAATAATGGGTCTTATAAGGGAAATTCTACAGGGATGTTATGACCATCCTGTCCCTGGATGCAATACCCTTACTAATGAAGTAAGCCATGTAAATAGTTTTCCGTACAATGGAGGCAATATGGTGGTCAAAAGTCAGTTTGCTATCAAACTGGGTGCCCAAGACCCTCTTGACTGATTGCGTGCTTAGGATCTTATTATCAATATGATAATTTGTGGGGACATCACTTTCTGACAAGGGATGATGATGCATTTCTTGGCATTCAGTTTGAGGCCATGTTTCTGGCACCAGTCATTTGTTTGGGTGAGACCCTCCCAGAGGATGTCCACATCACTACAGGAATTGATGACAGCACACAGCTTGTAGTCATCTGCAAACTTAGTCAGCCATAGCCCACTAGATTTGGCCTGCGCCTCCAAGAAGTGTATCCCAAACAGCAGAGGCCCACAAGACTGATCCCTGGGATATGCTGCTTGTTACAGGTCTACTGCTTGAGGTGGCTTCCCATATTTTGACTAGGTGGGTTCTATCAGTGAGCCAATTTGCTATGCATCTGGTAGCATATGGATTGATGCCTAGTTGAGAGAGTTTATCTATTATGAAGAACAACACAGCCAATAAATCCAAAGGTTTATTATCAAAAAGTCACTTCTCTAGCACCTCGGACATAAAACCTTTATAGAGTTAAAAATTGTACCCAGAATGCATACTTTTATACTAACCAACAATGACTGACACAATTAAACACAATTAAAATAGCAATTTCCAATTTAATTTCTTATTAAGACCCTTAGGAAACAATGTTCCAAATTTTAAAATAAAGACTGTTTCCTTATAAAAGCATTCTATTTTGGGACTCCTCATCATAATTTTTGGTTTTGTTTTGTAATCTTCATTGAAAAGATTGGCTTCCATACAAAGTAGCATTGACTAAGATACAAATCCATAAGATTAGTCTCAGATAGGTATTTTAACATTGTAGTTAGTAACACACCTTCTAATTTTGAATTCCAGCATTCTGTAACTTTATCAGACAATCTAAATTATGAATTATGAAAACAAGATATGACTGACCCTTTCTATCTTAAAGGTAGATATTTTTCCTCTGTTATTATTTTATGTCACCTTTTTGTGGCAGTGGCACCCTGTCTTCTTAAGGGTTTTTTAACAATCCATGCCAAATTAATTTCTATTTTATTTATTTAATTAGATTTCCTTTGTTTGTGAAATGTATGTAGTAAACCAAGACTGTCAGTGTATTGTGCAGAAAAAAGTTAGCTCCTAAAATCACTAAGGATTTAAATTATGTAATTTCTACATATATTTTGACAATATTACCTAGTTTCGTTTTCCAGTTTCCTCTGGAAAGCAACATATGCATAAGTTAATGATGGTAATTAGGTATATCTTCCCAATCTGAATGTGGACAAAAATGTGGACAAAAAGGTTGACCTCTTATGAGGGGTGTGGCCAGCAGCCCAATATGAAGGATTGACCTTCTCAATCTTTAAAGCCTCTCCCATGTAAAACTGCACTAGTACTGCTTAGAAGTTATCAGTGGCAAGTGTTTATTTTATTTTTTTATTTATTTAACATTTTTTTCATGGGAAAGTCAGACTAGACACATGTCCTTTTTCAGAGGAGGCCTGGGGAAAAAAGCTCCACATAACACACAATGTAGACAATATACAGTATAAGACAAAAAAAAAGAAAATATAGGATATATACATTTAGAATATATCAATAAGGTACAATCTAGAAAATACATGATGCATACAGACCAACAAAACCAAGGAAGTTACAAATTGTGCAGTCATTTTAAGGTAGCTCAGTAGATATACAACTAGTTAGTTCTTCTAAAGCCTATGATTGTTAGTAAGGTTAATTAGTATTTATTTGTCATTAATTAATGTTTAAGTTATCCTCTGGATAGTAGAGACCTACCAGTGAGTTGGTTTTGTTATTTGGATTCTGAGAAGCATAGTATACTTGGTGTAGTTAATAACCGATAAAGAAATGATAATTTTCTGTAGAAGATAGATTACTTGAAGAAAGCTTGAAGTTAGTAATATTTGATGAAGACACAGTCAAACTTAGGGGGAGATAGATTAGCCAGGAGCAAAGCATTGACACAGCCACTTATTGGTTAAGTGAGATTTTAGTATTCTTTAATTTGGTATATGGTGGAGGTGGATATAATATCCTGTGGTAATCTATTTCAGAATGTGCCTATGTAATTTGAGAAGAGAGATTCACCTGCTTGGTTTTTGAGTGTATTAGTCTTAATAAGGGGTTTGTCGGTGGATCGCAGAGTTCTGGTAGTGGAATGTGGTAGTACTGTTTGGCTCTGGGCAGGTGTTTTTTCAGGACTGTAGAAGATCTTGTGGGCTATAGTTAGTTGGTTAAGAGAAGGAATTGAGGGAGTTATAGCCAGTAAAAGTTTTGAGTGATGTACAATGGTGTGATTTAAATGGCTAGTTTATTGCATATCTGGCAATTTTATTTTAACAGGTTTCTTGCTTTGCCAATTCAGATTTTCTTAGATTTAAGAGTATAGGGGATGCATAGAGCAATGTAGAGATAAGATGTGTTTGCGCAATAGTAGCTTTAGTGATGTCTGTGAAGAAGTGTTTATCTTATACAATGTTCCAAGTCTTTTATGTACTATCTTGACTGTTTGTGATATGTGGATGTCAAATTTCATGTTACACCCCGGGATTCATGAAGCTCGGCGCAAGGCCGGCGTAAGGCTTGCGCCGGCGGTGCATTGCATAGCCGGCGCAGTAGCGCCATATGCATATTAATGAGAGTGCACCGTAACCACAGGCATGTGCGTGGTGTGCGTGGCGAGCCCAAGTAGGATGCGTCAGTAGGCGTGTTTAAGCAGGCAGGCGAAGAGCAACCTAACGTGCTGTCTGCCATAGTCCGCCCAGAATAGAAATGGCTGCAGCCATGGCCCGTGCAGAATGAAATGTCCGCAGAGTATGCAACAAAGTACCGTCCCAACTAAACAGAGAAGCAAATAAAACCCACGCAGCCGAAATGTACCTGTCCAAGGAACAAAGGATACGCGTAATACCGTGTCCGTACAGCAATGTACTGTGAGTGTGCATAGTCAGAGAAGGTGTACAGCAGCATGTCAGCACGCCGCACCGACACAGGAGTAGCGACTAAGGTCACCAACCGTCCCACTTTGCGAGGGCAGTCCCTGTATTGGCATCGTGTTCGAAATAAAGCATTAAAAGCGGGAAGTGTGCGAAGAGTGTAGGTCATAATGATTTCCGTATTTAATGTAATTGTAGCCTGAATCGGTTATCTCCGTAACTGAAATACCTAAATGTCCCAAGAAACAGAATAAGCTACCAAACTGCCACAACAATAAGCTCATACTTAGGCAAATAAGTGAAGTTCTATGCTATATAGTGACCGTGTGTGCGTGTCGGGCTGTGAAGTCAGATGTGACTCCCTGCACATACAGGTGGTCAATGTAGAAGTCCCACAGAACCACGATAGCAATGTGTGTGTTGAATGAAAGGCGACCGACAAACCCTGTCCCCTGATCCCTGGTAGTCACCCCTGTGCTGTGTGGACAGCCACCTATCGTTGTACAGGGGTGACCTACTACCCTCGACAGGTATGACTTTGCATTATGTACCAGTCAGCTGTGGGACATGTCCCTGACAGCAGATATGCATATCCGGGAGGCCCCTGCGAAGGATATCTGTGTCAGATGTCCGTCCCAGTATGGCATCTGTTCTGCAAGCATCTACAAACAATGTTACCCATAACACCGCTGTGTGCCTGTACCGTGGAAATGTAGATGTATGACAGGGGTGCACCCACGGAATGGCACCATGGGACACCACCTGTGACAGGCAGTTGGTCTGACATGCAGCCAGCAACTATGACCATGTGGGTTGTGTCACATAGACAGTTTACAACACATTCTGTGATGTACATGTTCACATCAGCCAATGGTTTCATGCGTTACCTGAGGGGTAATGTTATGAAGCCCTTTGCCAGGGCGAGGTAGGCTGTATGGACTGCAACACCCCAGCAATGGGCTGGGTGACCGTCGAAAATGTCAACCATGTCTTAAAGGCATGAACCGCCCTGAACAAGACAAACCGTGTGGGATCAAGTATGTATGTCCCCTATGCAGTCATATACGAACCGCAGTATGATCCCACCCCATGTCTATGCAGATAGGTCTCCTCAGGGTACTGGGACAGTAATAACCAGCCTCAGTGGAGGCATTGGCCCTGTGATGTGGGAATACAGTTGTCATGCGATACAACCTGGGCACCCTACCTGAGGTGAGGCTATAAAGAAATAGCTGTCCTAACTGTGGGTCCTAATCCCAAATGAGATAGTGGAGTACACAGCGGGCTCACCATCTGGTCTCATGGATGCTATTCACACTACCCTGGAGAGAGCATGTCCCACCTGTGTGTCACAGAACATTTGGTGACCACAAACCGCTGGTACAGACATCTCCACATGTGTGGTGGAGGGTGTGGAGATGTCCTCACTGGACCTGTCAGCCTGTATGTCGGCAATGTGTGTATGTTGAGTAAACCCCACCTCTATGTGAACCCAGTCAGAGCATATGTGGTAGTGACCTCACAGGTGTCGAGCATAGCAACTGAAGGTGGTATGATTGTCAGCCAGGTCCATGTAGGTATATCTGTGGAATGTGCCCTGGACAATCCCATGACATTGTGTAACTCTACACATATGATGACCAAGGGTGTCACACCTCACAAGGTGTCTGCTCCACCCTGTAGTAGCCACCTCCTCGTGTTGTACATCATGTGTATGGCTGGGGTACACCACACTGGACGCTTGGCATTGGTACAATGAACCACAGTTGGGTAAGTGAATGCCTGGTACATGCAGTCCTGTAGGTACTGGTAGATGGCAAATGTGATTGATGCAGTGGCTGCTGTACCATTGACCACTGGCTCAGGGTCCTTAAAGGAGACCACAGTACTGCGCAGTAGTGTGTAGTCTGCCTCTGAGCAAGCAATGTGTATGTTAACTGGCAACACTCACAGCAACGGATGCCAAAAGCAGAAGCCAATGTCCAAATAACATAGATCAACTTCTGCATGACAATATGTGTTATCATACATGTATTGACATGTGTCTGCCAATTACAATTGGAAATGGCGGTAAGACTGGCCTAAAGTTCCCATGATGTACACAGTCTGGGGTGTTGTTCCGATAATAAAGTGGCAATACCTCCCAATCGTGACCTCTGGGTATGGTATGAAAGTGGTTGTTAACCTGCAACAATGGATGTATAGCATTGGTTTCTGGTGTCGGAAGACATGTTTCCTGTAGCACAACACAGTATGGGTAGTCAAGCACACATACACAATTGCTGAACACACAGCATCAGTGAAACCCACTGCTCACAAGGACACAGTCCGACAAGCTCTACACTTTACATATGCACAGTGGTGTCCATTGTAGGACCCAAAAATTGTGGAAAGAACCAAATTATGTCTTATTTCAATGCGTACCTGAACTCATTGTCGTCACAGGTACACATATGCACCGCCAGAGTGTTTAATGTTGCTGATAGCTGTGCATGTAATGCAGCACAGATGCACAGAAATACCCAGGGTACCGGGTCCATACAACTGCATCCACATCACACCTCCGCACACATGACGGATGTGTAATGGGTACTATCAATTGTTGCAGTCAAGGGATTCTGGGTATGTAGACACTGTGCTTTCGGTGTTGTTTATGAGCAATCCTTCCTCCGCCCTGTGGGAGGGATGTGTCGTAGCACCTGCCTCACTCCCGCTAATAATGCAAAACATACTCCGGAGAATGCTAAATGTAGGTGTGGAATGTGTACAGCCCTATAGTAGTGTCCAGTAGGCAATTGTCATGGATGGACACCCGTATGTCAGGATGGCACCCACAACTGCAAACCGGGTAAATGACATAGCAGCGGTAAGGCATGACACAGGAAATACACATAGGGACCACAGTTGACATTCCACATACAGAGCGGACTCTCGTGCCAACACCGGCGTACACAGCACTCAGTCTGCCAGCAACAGACTGAGGAGCACCCGCTACCGTACAAGCGGAACAGATGTACGACCTGTGGAACACATACTAATGGCACACACACAACGTCAAGTAGGATATGTAAGCTATGGCATTCCCACCTATGAAGACAACATGGTTAAATGAATGCATAGGTAAGCAACATGTTCGGTGGTGTTATATTGGAAATACAGTGGCGGATATGTCCCATTGGGATGTCTGCGGTTTATATGAAGCAGTTGGTAACCAGCATCTTTGGATGTATGTCAATTGTTCACAGTACTAAATCAGCTGGTTATGTAGCACCATGTGGAATGGGTAGTCAAACAGACATCCGCGATACCTGAACACACAGTATCAGTGAAATCCAATGCTCACAAGGACACAGTCCGTCAAGCTCTACACTTTACATATGCACAGTGGTGTCCATTGTAGGACCCTAAAGACAGCTCTTCCGCCTTCTTTAATCACCTAACGGAACTCATTGTAGTCACAGGTACACATATGCACATAGCGTGTTTAATGTTGCTGATAGCTCTCCATGTAATGCAGCACAGATGCACAGAAATACCCAGGGTACCGGGTCCATAGAACTGCATCCACATCACACTTCCGCACACATGACGGATGTGTAATGGGTACTGGCAATTGTTGCGGTCAAGGGATTCTGGGTATGAAGACTCTGTGCTCGGTGTTGTTTCGCAGGCAATCATTCACCCGCCCTGTGGGAGGGATTTCTGCGTAGCACCTGCCTTACTCTCCGCTAATAATGCAAACCATACTCCGGAGAATGCTAAATGTAGGTGTGGAATGTGTACAGCCCTATAGTAGTGTCCAGTAGGCAATTGTCATGGATGGACACCCGTATGGCCAGAATGGCACCCACAACTGCAGACACGGGTAAATGACATAGCTGCGGGAAGGCATAACACAGGAAATACACATAGGGACTACAGTTGACATTCCACATACAAAGCAGGACCGTCGTGCCAACACCGGCGTACACAGCACTCAATCTGCCAGCAACAGACTGAGGAGCACCGCTACCGTACAAGCGTAACAGATGTGCGACCTGTGGAACACATACTAATGGCACACACACAACGTCAAGTAGGATATGTAAACTATGGCTTTCCCACCTATGAAGACAACATGGTTAAATGAATGCATAGGTAAGCAACATGTTCTGGTGGTGTTATAGTGGAAATACAGTGGCGGATATGTCCCAGTGGGGCGTCTGCGGTTTAAATTGAGTATTGCTAACCAGCATCGTTGGATGTATGTAATTTGTCCACAGTACTACATCACCTGGTTATGTAGCACCATGTGGAATGGGTAGTCCAACAGACATCCGCGATTCCTGAACACACAGTCTCAGTGAAACCCACTTCTCACAAGGACACAGTCCGACAAGCTCTACACTTTACATATGCACAGTGGTGTCCAATGTAGGACCCAAAAATTTGTCTAAAGACAGGAATGCCGCATTCTTTCAACACTTAAGTGAACTCATTGTCGTCACAGGTACACATATGCACATAAGCGTGTTTAATGTTGCTGATAGCTGTCCATGTAATGCAGCACAGATGCACAGAATTACACAGGGTACCGGGTCCATAGCACTGCATCCACATCACACTTCCGCACAGAGGACGGATGTGTAATGGGTACTCTCAATTGTCGCGGTCAAGGGATTCTGGGTATGTAGACTCTGTGCTCGGTGTTGTTTCGCAGGCAATCCTTCCTCCCGCCCTGTGGGAGGGATGTGTCGTAACACCTGCCTTACTCCCGCTAATAATGCAAAACATACTCCGGAGAATGCTAAATGTAGGTGTGGAATGTGTACAGCCCTATACTAGTGTCCAGTAGGCAATTGTCATGGATGGACACCCGTATGGCCAGGATGGCACCCACAACTGCAAACCGGGTAAATGACATAGCAGCGGTAAGGCATGACACAGGAAATACACATAGGGACCACAGTTGACATTCCACATACAGAGCGGACTCTCGTGCCAACACCGGCGTACACAGCACTCAATCTGCCAGCAACAGACTGAGGAGCACCGCTACCATACAGCGGAACAGATGTGCGACCTGTGGAACACATACTAATGGCACACACACAGCGTCACGTGGGATGTGTAAACTATGGCATTCCCACCTACGAAGACAACATGGTTACATGAATGCATAGGTAAGCAACATGTTCTGGTGGTGTTATATTGGAAATATAGTGGCGGATATGTCCCATTGGGATGTCTGAGGTTTATATGTAGCAGTTGGTAACCACCATCTTTGGATGTATGTCATTTGTTCACAGTACTAACGCGGCGGTTATGTAGCACCATGTGGAATGGCTAGTCAAACCGACATCGCGATTGGGGAACATACACCAGCAGTGAAAAGCACTGGGCAGGTGGACACAGTCCAGCAACATCTAACTTGACAAATGCACATCGGTGTCCATTGTAGGACCCAAAATTCTGTTCAGAGCATGCCTGCTAGCTTCCTGCATTACTCATGTGATCTAATTGTCGTCACCACGTCACAGGTACACATAGGCACGCAAGCGTGTTCAATGTTGATGATAGCTGTCCATGAACTACAGCACACATGCACAGAAATACCCAGGGTATCGGGTCCATACAGCTGCGTCCACATCACACTGCAGCACACATGAAGGATGTGTAATGGGTACTGTCCACTGTTGCAGTCAAGGGAGTCTGGGTATGTAGAATCAGGCCTCGGTGTTGTTTCAAAGGCAATCCTTTGTCCGCCCGTGGGAGGGGCGTGTGCGTAACACATCGTCACTCTCCACTAATAATGCACACCATACTCCGGGAATGCAAAATGCAGGTGTGAAATGTGTACAGCCCCATACCAGTGTATAGTAGGCAATTCACATGGATGGACAAGCGTATGACTAAGATGGCACACATAAATGCAAACCGGTGGAATTACACTGCCGTAGTAAAGCATTACACAACTCATACACATAGGGACTACAGTTGACATTCTCCATACAAGAAACACAGACAACCAGCCGATGAAGTCCAAAGCAAAGGCGAGGTACTGTAGGGACCGTCAGTGACCAACCAGAGCACACCAAGAATTAAAGGCAGTCACCATAGTGTATTGGAGCACACTTCGTCTGCTTCATAAGCAGACTTATTCAGACTACATACAATGTAGTTCAACCTACTAAATTTACAAGCATTAATTGGTTGGTACATTAGATGTGCTAGGTACTAATTACATGCCTTAAAGGCAGACAAGCGAACAAACCTTACTTGGGTTACACATCCCACACAGTGAGGACAACAGACATTGCTCCGAAAGGTACAGTATTCACCGGAAAATGGAAATATATGTACATATATGAAACATGAACCAACATAAAATGTTTTCCAAATCTCTGACTGTGTAAGCTACATGTATATGTCCTACGGATTGTGCCAATATATTAACAGAACTGCAGACACCTAGTAATATGAATGAACCATAATATATACACATAAACCGTATGAATATGAGTACTGTAAAATAGACCAACGAAATGTAAAGATTCACAATGTGCTAATGTAACATTCATTTACAAGGTTACAGAAATAAATCAATGCAGACATCCATGTGTAAATACTAACAGAAGGCCAGCGAGGTGCTTGCCCTTACATGTACTGGGATGTCGTTCCACAGCATAGTGAGTGTCCGGGTGATGAATCCGTCCCAACAACACGTTCGATTAATGACAGTGTCAAGGTGTCGTCAGCTGCCCTTGTGGTTCTGAGGATCTACCTTATTTACGTGAAGCATAGTCATCAGATCTGGGTTCGACCTGGCCGTGCATGCCAGGCACGGGTCACCTCTGGGCAACTGGTATGCAACTGTATACAGCTGGAATACTTTCAGTCGGTCAGTATAACACATATACCTGAGACCCTGCATCCGTTTGTCGAAGAACTGTTGTTGCCTTTCCAGCTGCTGCAGGTGTTGGGTCAGATACATTCTGAGCGGGGCATTGTACCCAATCATAGGTCTATTGGTGATGAGTACAAGGGGACAATGACCTCCCTGATCTAGATGTGAATCCCTTCATGATGATGTGGCCAATGTGGAAGGTCTACCCAACTATGTTAGCAACATGTGTGTCTAACGAGCGGTTAACAACAACACGTGTCCCCAGATCACTGGTAACCCCTCCGTGTTCAGTGGACTGCCACCTATATGGTAGCTCGGGGTAACCTTGTTCATCCCGAAGGGTATGCCTATGCATTTCCTGGCATTTAGCTGTAGGACATGTCTCTGGTACCACTTATCCACATCTGTGAGGCACTCCTGAAGGATATCTGTGTCAGATGTGTGTCTGACCTTGGCATCCGGTTTGCAGTCGTATGCAAACATTGTCACCCATAACCCCCTGTGTGTGCGTGTACATTGGATGCGTAGATGCTGGAAATAGTGGACCCAGGACTGAGCCCCATGGGACACCACCTGTGACTGGCTGTGAGTATGACATGGCGCCAGCAACTATGGCCATGTGTGTTCTGTGACCTAGCCCGTTTGCAACCCATAGGGCGATGTATGGACTTACATTCAAGATGACGGGTTTATCAAGTATACCGAGGGGGTATTGTGTCGACGGCCTCTGCCGGGTTGAGGTAGGCTGTATGGACTGGTTTACCCTCAGCAATGGCCTTGGTGACTGATTCTACAAAGTGAAACACGTGTAAAGGGCATGATCTGACTATGACCAAGCTAAACTGGGTTGTATCCAAAGTATGCGGGTCCCCTATGTCCTCATCTATGTGTCCCATTATGATCCATCTCCATGGCTTTGCAGATAAGGCTTGTCAAACTAATGGTATGGTAATACCCAGGGTCAGTGGAGGCACCATCTATGTGGAGTGTGACTACAGTCGCCCTGTGCTACTACTCAGGTACGTATCCTGAGGTGAGGCTAGGATTACACAGCTGTCCGAAGTGTGGGTTAAATTCCCCATAGAGTTCCCGGAGTGCACAGCTGGGACACCATGTGGACCCATGGATGTTGTGTTAACTGCCTTGGGGCCGGATGTGGGTAATGCTGGACATACCAGCGGCAGGCGTGCCACGTTCGAGTCCGATGCCCAAGGGACCACACACATAGCCGGCCTTAGGCATAGGCCAAGTAGGTAGCCGTCTAGGGTGTTGCTATACTCGGGGCACCTTTCCAGACTCTATGTGGTGTGGGTAGACCAGGAGGGGAGTAGCGGGTGACGTATCGGTGGCAACCTCTGCCTAGGTCACCACTTACCCTAAGGCCACTCTTCTCGTGGGTAATACAGCAGTACCCACACCTAGGCGCGGGTCATCGCTAGGGTCATTGCTAGTATGGCACATCATCTACGTAAGGAAGGAAACCATATATCCCCAGACAGAATGGCACAGCATAATGCCTGTTCGCGGCCAAAAGGCAGACATCGTCACCAGCGTCGGTGCGGGCGTACTGCGCGAGATGTCCGTTAACAATGCCGACAATGTGTCGCTTTGTGAAACAAACTCCACAGAGACATTCAATAATAGACAACGACGGACAACCCGATGTCCTCGTGTCTGAGCTCTTCAACCTGTTACGCCATGTTAAATGTGTGTAGCACAGCGGAGCCTGGCCAAAAAAGCAGCGGACATGTCTGTGGCTCAGTGAGCGTCGTCACGCAATGTCAAACCCTAGTAATATTGGGACACATCCCATACATACGGATGGTTAGTAATGGCAGTAGGTTAGTTGGATCAGAGCGTGTTCAATTAGTATAACGAGATCTACAGCGGATACACGGACATTCGGCGCTACGGTTAAGACTAATTGGGGGCGTGACATAGTACCATGGACACGGACAAAGCGTGCCCATGTGACTCATCTAACATTCGTACAGGGTCAGGGCGGTCCCGTACTGTGGGCGGACAAGACCAAACCCAAAGCACCACAGCAACACCCTGACAATCGAAGGCCTGTATGCATATGGGATATAAGCAGCTGTCATCTGAACAGCCCTGTGGTGACGACATATGGATCCTGGGCCATGGCGAGGGAATTAGGAATGTTCAACATGCAGTACCGCACCTTTCCCAGCAGGGGAATGGATGCCTGTGACGTCGCGTGTGCGGGGGTGATATGCAAATGTACATAGGTCCCACGGGTATGCATATTAATGACAACGAACAGCTAACGTGCACTGGTCACAGTAAGTCTCAAGCGTGACTGCAGTCACGTTGGAATCATGACTATAGAACATATAGATGTGCGTGTGCGTAAAGCGTCCATGCTGCAAAGACCGTTACATATATAAAGCTGTCAGTGCTTTCTGCACCGTCCGTCAACGGATCAGACATATGTTGCGGAATAGTCACAAGTAACGCCAAAACACGTAACCACACAGACACTGTAAACATATATAAGCGGAATACGGATATGCGTAATGCGCGTGCGCGTAACACACAATCCGGACATGCGAGTGCGTGTGCGTGTGTGATCCAGTGGAACCAGAGAAGGTTACGGATGTCTCCTCCACACGTTTACATTCACAATTGTGAAATATATGCTTAAATAGTACCTATTGATTCCATGCTTTGTTATCGTAATGCTACTAATATACACATCGATATACAATAACCTGATCAACACACTACATCCTAAGGTGCACTCTCAACAATTATCAACTATGTGTCCGGATACTGATTGTATTTACCAATATTGTAGATATATTAACACATCGTTGGTGTATTATTGTTTCCATTAAGTAATGTATGCAACACTGATCAGTATATGTCACGTTATCATCAAGACCTGGAGCACTGTCTACTTAACTATGAGCAGGTTTATTGATTAATTGACTATGAACTGACTCTGAAGGAAGTGTATAAGGGACGACTATCCAATGTATTTTGTACTCCGACGATGCCTCATGTCAGTGGGTGAAAGAGCTCTGTATCATTTGACTGTGGAGTGTATCTTTAGTGTCATTGTCTGTTTTGGCCTGATATATATGCAATAATGTCTGTTATGAAGATGACCAGGACCCAAGGTTTGCTGTATTTCCACACCCCCACCACCACAACGAGGGAATAGTAAAAGGGCAGTATGTTCGAGGTAGTTGGATGACCTCTAGGGACAGTGATTATGAGGAAGAGTGTATGAAACTAAGAGGGATGTTTTTAGATAGAGGCTACCCAAGGAAATTAATAGATGAAATTGAGAAGGAAGTAAGGGAAGGAAGAGTGGACAAATATCGGCCTATTTTAGGACAGGAAGATGACCTTGAGAAGGTGACCAACCTCGACAAAAACAATTTTGAGTTAAGAAATAACTTTATAACAGATTATAGTGGGGAGGCTAAGGTCATACAAAGAATAGTGGAGGAAGAATGGGTACAGTTTGGTGAATTCTCTGATTTAAGAAGTCTGTTTATACAACCCTTGAAATGTACATATAGAAAAGGGAGAAATTTGAAAAATTTGTTTGAAAGAAAAATTAAGGAAAACAATACTTCCAGGGAGAGAAAAGGCACATATAAATGTGGGAGGTGCTCCCAGTGCCCGAATATTTGCAATAAAGATATAAATTTATGTGAAAAGTAGGGACATATTAGTGCAGAGTAAGCAATATGTTAATTGTCAAACAAAAGGTATAATATACCTAAGTATTTGTAAGAAATGTGAGGCATTTTATGTGGGAAGTCTGAAAGAAGACTAAGAGATAGAATCTACGAGCATAACTATGAGATGAAGACAAAAGATATGTGTAATGCTCTGTACAAGCATAAAATAAAATGTGAAGAAGCTGATTATACCTTCTTTGTGTTAGAGGTAGTAAACAAAGATATACGTGGTGGACAATGGGAGGAGACAATTGAGTACAAAGAGTTATTATGGCAACTTCATTTGGAAGCTTATAACCCACCAGGGTTGAATAATTATGTATCTTTGGCCCCAGTATTGAAAATAAGAGCAGCGAAGCTCTGAGTTGGAAAATTTATAACAGGGGATTAAAGATACTGAGACATTATTAAAGATAATTAAATATATAATTAATCAGCACTATTTTGTGGAAAAAAGGTAAAAAGAAGTGACAGGATAATTATGGGAAAGGGTATCTGTAAGAAATGAATTTGAACCTGGGTAAACTTTGAAGTGTATTAAGTTTGGGCATAACTGTGAAAACAGTGGTTGTAATGTGTTCATCCAGACACCAGAGGGCATTGGATGTTTTTAGTTGTATGTTTGTATATATTATTGTAGATATATTTTATATGTTTAGATTTTGTATATAAAATGTCAAATTTTAATGTTTTGAATATCATGAATAAAAGTTGATAATTAATTATAGAAAATGTTGTGAGCAGGAATGTAATAAATTGTAACATGATTTCAAGGGTAGACATGAAGGCACTTTGTAAATGTGATGTATAGTATAATATATGAAGAATATGGCAATTAAGTAATTATTGTATTATTAGGATTAATTATTCAATCAGCAATAGTATTTAAGCAGAAGGGGAAGAGCTTGTAGTATTGTGCATCTGAGGAAGTGTATTCAAGCAGCAGGTGTGGAGACATAAGCGATAATGTGTTTGGAGTGTTTTGCTGATACTACGTGTTGCTGCTTGGTTCGTTACTTTTGTTAATAAAGCTGCTAAAAAAGAAAAAAGGAGCCGTTTTCTTCCACTAGTACCTTTTGCTTTGTTTAGTTGTGACTGTTCTGGTACTAGGCTCCATTGTCGTGGTTTTGCTGTATTTCCGCTTACCGGCTCGTGGACATAGACAGGCCAAGTAATACATAATATGGGTAGTCAAACAGACATCCACGATTGGGGAACATACAGCAGCAGTCACAACCACTGGCCAGATGGTGACAGTCCAACACGTTCTACACTTTACATATGCACATCGGTGTCCATTGTAGGACTCCAAAAATTGATCCATTCGCAGCATCGACCAGCTGCCATCGACGCAAAAGAAGTGACAGCCGTGACTGCGGCACAGCTTTACATATGCACCACCAGCGTGTTTAAGGTTGGGGACAACTGTCCATGAAATGCAGGACATATGAACAGAAATCCCCAGATTGTCGTGTCCATAGAAGTGCGTCCACATCCCAGTCCGCACATGGCGGATGTGTAATGGGTACCGTGGAGGGTTGCAGCCATGGGATCCTGGGTATGCAAATATGGGGCTCGATGTTGTTTGGCAGATAATCCGTTGTCACGCCCCGTGGGAGGGATGCGGGTATAGCACGTGCCTTACTCCCCACTAATGATGCAAAGCATCCACCGGATAATGGTAAAAGCAGGTGTGAGTGTTGTACAGCCCTATATCAGTGTCAGTAGGCAATTCCATGGATGGACAAGTGTACGACCGAGATGGCACCTATAACTGGAAACCTGATGGAATTACACAGCTGCAGTAAGGCATAACACAGGAAATACAGATAGGGACTACAGTAGACACTCCCCATACAAAGACAGACTGCCGTGCGAATACCGGCGTACATGGCACTGGATCTGCCATCAACAACATGAGGATCACTCGCTTCCATACTGCGGAACAAATGGGCGACCTGTGGAACATATACTAATGGCACACAAACAACTTCAACTAGGAAGGTCATAGGATGTTTCAACACTGGCGTTCCCGCATATAACGAACATCCGTAAATGAATAAATAGGGTATACATGTTCCGGCTGTGTTATATTGACAATACAGTGGCGTATACGTCCTACTGGGCCTTTTGAGGATTACCTAAAGCAGTTGCCAACCTGCAGCATGACATCATTACCATTTGGGTTAATCGTAGTAGGACACGGGTTTCGTAGCACAACATAATATGTGTAGTCAAACACACATCCGCGATTGGGGAACATACAGCAGCGGTCACAACCACTGGCCAGATGGACACAGTCCAACATGTTCTACATTTTACATATGCACATTTGTGTCCATTGTAGGACCCAAAAATTTCTTCTTCTGCGAGGAGACCAAGATGAACTACAGCCGTGACTACGGCACAGCAGCAGAAATGCACCGCCAGCGTGTTCAAGGTTGATGACACCTGTCCATGAAATGAGGGACATATGCACAGACATCCACAGATTGTCGAGTCCACACATGTCGTCCACATCCCATTCCGCACACATGGAGGATTTGCAATGGCTACTGTCGAGGGTTGCAGCCATGGCATCTTGGGTATGCAGAAATGGGTGTCGGAGATGATTGGCAGAGGATCCATTGTCCGCCCGTGGGAGGGATGTGGGTACAGAACATGGCTTACCCCCACCAATAATGGCAATCATCCACGGAGAATGCAACATGCAGGTGTGAAATGGGTACAGCCATACACCAGTGTCCAGTAGGCATTTCCCAAGGCTGGACAAGCGTCACGGACAAGATGGCACCCAGAATAGCAAACCTGGTGAAATAACACAGCTGTAGCAAGGCATAACACAGGAAATACAGCTGGAAACAACAGTAGACACACTCCATAGACATCCATCCAGCCGTGCGAATCCCGCGTACACAGCAACCAAGCTGCTAGCAAGTCTATGGGGATCACCCGCTTCCACTCCAGCGGAACATACAGGCGACCTGTGGAACACATATTAATGGCACTCCAACAACGTCAACTAGGAAGGTCATAGCATGCTTAAAGTATGGCGTTCCCACTCATAAAGAACATCCTGTCATGAATAAATAGGTTCTACATGTACCGGCTGTGTTATTATGGCAATACAGTGGCGGATAGTTCACAATGGGACCTCTGAGGATTACATAAAGCAGTTGCCAACCTGCAGGACTACAGTAACACCATATGGGTTAATTGTGGAAGGACACGGGTTCCGTAGCACTACATAACATGGGTAGGCAAACAGACTTTCGCGACTGGGGAACATACAGCGGCAGTCAAAACCACTGGCGAATGGACACGGTCCAACATGTTCTACACTTTACATATGCACATCGGTGTCCATAGTAGGACCCACATATTTGTCCATAGGTGTTGGCGACAGGCTGCTATCGTGCGAACCAGAAGAAGTGACAGCCGTGACTACGGCACAGGTAGATATGGGCACCACAAGCGTGTACAAGGGTGATGACAAGTGTCCATGACATGCAGGACATATGAATAGGACTCCCCAGCTCGTCGTGTCAATAGGCGTGCGTTCACATCCATTCCGCACACATGAAGGATGTGCAATGGGTACTGTCGAGTGTTGCAGACATGGGATCGTGGGTATGCAAAAATGGGTCTCGGCGTGGATTGGCAGATGATTCGTTGTCCAGCCCGTGTGAGGGGCGTGGGCATGGCATATCGTTACTCCGCACTAATAATGGCAATCATCCAGCGGAAAATGATGAATGCAGCTGTGTAATGTGTACAGCCCTATACTAGTGTCCAGTAGGCAGTTCCCATAGATGGACAAGCGTGGGGCCAAGATGGCACCCATAGCTGCAAACCTGGGGGAATCCCACAGCTGTTACAAGGCATAACCCAGGAAATACAGATAGGGACTACAGTAGACACTCCCCATACAAAGCCAGACCGCTGGGCAGATGCGGAGTATCACGGCACTTAATCCGCCAGCACATTAATGGGGATCGCCGCTTCCATACAGCACAACAGATGGGTGACCTGTAGAACCATACCAATGGCACAATATCAGCGTCAGCTGGGAAAGACATACGATGGTCGAACCATGGCGTTCCCACCAATGAAAGACATCCTTCAGTGGATTAATAGGATTGATGTCAATTGACCATGGAAAACACATGCTCAACAATAAAGACCGCTGGCACCCTATGGCCACAAACCATGTCACACATAGGTAGATGGAACAGTCAACGTAAACATTTCGTGCACGGCAGGTCACACATGGTATCCAAAGGTTAGACATGTATGCGCTATCACCCGTAGGCCCCCTGAGTCGTACACATAACATGGGAGCATCCAGGCTTTAAGTATCCACCGTACACTTCCATTTGTCACTTTCTATGCGAACAATGAACATGTAGCCACAGCATAGAAAGCACAGGCGCACTGCTAACGACACACCGTATGTCAACAATTCAGAAGGCATCCTATGAACACACGTATTACATGATATTGTACTATGCCGACCCCACAACAATCAGAGACCTAACAATGTATATGGAAGATATGCATAGCATATCACTGTAATACAATGGTACAGAACTGACAGAGTAGACAAATGTATGTTAACCCTACATCTGCATCTACACTACATTCCCGTTACGGGTGTTTGCTCCACCTGCTTCACAAAGGATGCCTCAACAGTTATCCATCGGTCAGCCCTGGTGTGTGGCCAAACCTCCACCTACTAATCTATCTACATCGCATTCTTCAGCATAGCTGTGGAGGTCCCTCCTGTGGTGTAATACCCTAGACGTCGTAAAACACCGACTGTAGACATGTGCCTTGTGATGTGCCCATAGCCGGCCGTAGGCATACGCCAATCCTGCGGCTGCCCAGGCCGCTGCCCTAGTAGGGACACCTGTCTAGTAGGCGTGTCACGTAGGTATATCAAGATGGGTGCACCATGTGTTGTGCTGGCGTGTGCCATGTAGCCCCACAGCCTAGGGCACCGGCCGATCTAAGGCCGCTGCCGTGCAGGGGTAGTACAGTCTGCAGGTATGTGCAGGCGTGCACATGTGACAGCGGGCCACAAGGATACCCATAGTGGCGACAGCTGCACACATGGCTATAGTGGGACACACACACGGCCATGCATACAGCACACATAGACATACACACACCATAAATAGGCAAGTACACACAAGGTGTATGTCATGTATGGGTAAAGTGTAAGGACAGCAAGGATAGCTGTCTGCCATGTAATCCAGCGATGTCTATGAGGTGTTCTGGAATACGGACAGTGCATGGACAATGTGTGGATATGCAAAGTACCACAGTTATATGTGTCAGCCGTGCAAATATGCGATACATGGGGAAGCCGGCTGTCCATGGGAGAGCAGCGATGCGGCCACAACATAGGTACATAGATATACAAAGAAAGAGGTACACACGAGCACATCCGGCAGGCCCGTGAGTGTAATGTACACAGCAGCAACCCACAACACCATAGTAGGGTACCGCGTGGAGAACACGCTACGGAGGTCGCCGACCAGAAGAAGCACACAAGCAGTACACGATCTGCGTCCCACCATCCACAAACACAAGGATGGCGCCAGGATATGGGTGTTCCGCGTAAACCTCAAAGCCATACCCTATGAACCCATGCAGCTGGGAGCATGGACACACACACACATGTGGCACGCATGGTGATTGACCACACCCACATACCCAACCGCACAAGCGTACACCACAGGTATGGTATGCGCTCCGTGGACCACCGAGCACACCACCAGCAGAGGCACATGTACAGGTGGGTGACAACAACCGTACAGGAATGGCCGCTGGTAGGCAAGGTATGTGTTGCGAAGCGTCTAAAAGCATGTACATCCGCAGAGGCAGCTGCAAAAACACACACACAAACACACGCAACGGCCGGGCGTCGAACCTACGCCTATCTACATGACCTCACTACAGTATGAAGCCTTTACAGCACGCACTACCGAGTTTACTGAGCACAGCGCTGACAGAGGCATACTTCTGGGCTGGTGACATCACCCGCAAAACAATAGCTGGCAATAGGCAAGGTATGTGTTGCGAAGCGTATAATAGTATGTGTATCCGCAGAGGCAGCTGGAAACACACACACACACATGGAAGGGCCGGGAGTCGAACCTACGCCTATCTACATGAACTCACTACAGTATGAAGCATTTACAGAGCAGCTACCGAGTTTGCTAAACAGGCGCTGTCACAGGCATACTTGTAGGCTGCTGACATCACCCGCCAAGACAATAGTTGGCAATAGCCAAGGCATGTGTTGCGGAGCGTCTAAAAGCATAATCAGTCGCAGAGACAGCTGGAAACACACACACACACGGAAGGGCCGGGAGTCGAACCTACGCCTAACTACATGAACACACTACAGTATGAAGCATTTACAGAGCAGCTACCGAGTTTGCTAAACAGAGCGCTGTCACAGGCATACTTGTAGGCTGCTGGCGTCAACCGCCAAGACAATAGGTGGCAATAGCCAAGGCATGTGTTGCGGGCGTCTAAAAGCATATTCAGTCGCAGAGCGCTGGAAACACACACACACACAGAGACACACACACACACACACACACGGAAGGGCCGGAGTCGAACCTCGCCTATCTACATGAACTCACTACAGTATGAAGCATTTACAGAGCAGCTACCGAGTTTGCTAAACAGGCGCTGTCACAGGCATACTTGTAGGCTGCTGGCGTCAACCGCCAAGACAATAGGTGGCAATAGCCAAGGCATGTGTTGCGGGCGTCTAAAAGCATATTCAGTCGCAGGCAGCTGGAAACACAAAGACACACACACACACACACACACACACACGGAAGGGCCGGGAGTCGAACCTCGCCTATCTACATGAACTCACTACAGTATGAAGCATTTACAGAGCAGCTACCGAGTTTGCTAAACAGGCGCTGTCACAGGCATACTTGTAGGCTGCTGGCGTCAGCCGCCAAGACAATAGGTGGCAATAGCCAAGGCATGTGTTGCGGGCGTCTAAAAGCATATTCAGTCGCAGGCGCAGCTGGAAACACACACACACACAGAGACACACACACACACACACGGAAGGGCCGGGAGTCGAACCTCGCCTATCTACATGAACTCACTACAGTATGAAGCATTTACAGAGCAGCTACGAGTTTGCTAAACAGGCGCTGTCACAGGCATACTTGTAGGCTGCTGGCGTCAGCCGCAAGACAATAGGTGGCAATAGCCAAGGCATGTGTTGCGGAGTGTCTAAAAGCATATTCAGTCGCAGCTGGAAACACACACACACACACAGACACACACACACACACACGGAAGGGCCGGGAGTCGAACCTCGCCTATCTACATGAACTCACTACAGTATGAAGCATTTACAGAGCAGCTACCGAGTTTGCTAAACAGGCGCTGTCACAGGCATACTTGTAGGCTGCTGGCGTCAGCCGCCAAGACAATAGGTGGCAATAGCCAAGGCATGTGTTGCGGGCGTCTAAAAGCATATTCAGTCGCAGGCGCGGCTGGAAACACACACACACACACACACACACACACACACACGGAAGGGCCGGGAGTCGAACCTCGCCTATCTACATGAACTCACTACAGTATGAAGCATTTACAGAGCAGCGCTACCGAGTTTGCTAAACAGGCGCTGTCACAGGCATACTTGTAGGCTGCTGGCGTCAGCCGCAAGACAATAGGTGGCAATAGCCAAGGCATGTGTTGCGGGCGTCTAAAAGCATATTCAGTCGCAGGCGCGGCTGGAAACACACACACACACACACACACACACACACACACGGAAGGGCCGGGAGTCGAACCTCGCCTATCTACATGAACTCACTACAGTATGAAGCATTTACAGAGCAGCTACCGAGTTTGCTAAACAGGCGCTGTCACAGGCATACTTGTAGGCTGCTGGCGTCAACCGCCAAGACAATAGGCGGCAATAGCCACGGCATGTGTTGCGGCGCGTCTAAACGCATATTCAGTCGCAGTCGCAGCTGGAAACACTCACACTGACTCAGAGACACACACATTCACACACACACACAGACACACACAGGGAAAGGACGGCGGACGAACCTTCTCCTATCTACTTCAACACACTACAGTATGAAGCATTTACACAACGCGCTACCGAGTTTACTGAGCAGAGCGCTGTCAGGAGGCAAACCCCTACGTGAGTGGTATCATTTGCAAAGGCAATGCGCGCTCGGGTGTTCGGACAGAGTGCGCAGAGACGCAGACTGTTACGATCCCAAGGACGCCGTACACTAACACGATAGTGTAGCAGTTCAGAATAACAAGTAACTACTGATCAGTACATCACTGCATATTGGGCATGCTCAGACACTTAGACTCGGCACAGGGCAGACATGCATACACATGTTGCGGCGGCATGGGTGGCGTAATGTGGACCGTCGTGTGTGTCCAGCCACACAACAGAAACCTGGCCATGCCACAGGCGTGGCCGTTGCGTGGGGATAGAGGCATGCACCGGGGTATTACTGCAGGCGGCTGCGGTGTGCACTGTGCTGTGTGTCTATCTACACAGCTGCCTACTGGGCATGCTCAGACACTTAGAGTCGGCACAGATCAGACATGCATACACATGGTGCGGCGGCATGGGTGGCGGAATGCGGACCATCCTGTGTTTCCGGCCACACAACAGTAACCGGTCATGCCACAGGCGTTGTTGTTGCTGCGGGGAATATGTAGGTACAATTAACCATGTGTAGGACTGGTCTACAGTTTGTTGCATGCTACAGACAACCCTCACATACACAGGATACCTTCACAGATGTCCTGAGGACACTGGTGAGTGGGCATGCTCTCACAACAGCACCGTTTGTGTGACATGAACCACCCATGCATAGCCTGGGAACATTACCCATGGCGCAACACAGTGCGCCAGCAGTCCCAGGTGTTCACACACCTGGCCACTGTTAAACAGCCATGCACCATACATACCAGGGGATGTCTGACAGTTCTGCCCATCACACACGGTGAGGATAGGCCCCACACAGGATGTACAGCCCTCAATGGTGATGCAAGAGCGTATAGTGGATCCACTGGTCATCCACTCACTGTAACCAACACCAGCATGGGGGACCTCAGTGATGACCTCTCCACAGAAAACCACACACATCATATGACCGGTGTGGTACCCTACATGTCCTCCATGCCAATGTTGAACAGAGGCCAGACCGGAAAACACCTACGAATGCCTTCCCGACCACCCACATGCATGTCTGCAACAGGCAAACATGATGACATCAGGACCTTGTCCACCACAGGTAGGCACATGGTGTGGTGGACCGCAGCCACTGACTACCTGTACATCAACAGTTGGAGCTACTACATGGCAGGGCAATGACAGTACCAGCGAAACCATCACCCATTCATACCGGCGTCACCATACGGCCCCACATACCAACATCCAGGTCCGCTCGTGGGAGTGGTACTGCAGAGGGCACATGAGACAACCACAGGGCCTTCCCTAACTGTGGTAAGGACATGGTTGGGGGCACACTGACATGCCTGGAAATGGTCCAGAATGGTACAACAGTCACTGCACCCACAGACATTGTCTGCATACCACAGGACATGTTCCATGCATACATCCCCCCCCCCCAACAGGGAACATATCCATCCCACCAGAGTGTATCCTCCAAAACATGTCATATGGCCTGGGGTGATCCCATATCTCTATGGCGTTTGACACGTCAGCAATGGGCACCGATGGTTTCCCTGGCTGTGTGCTACCCATCCTCTTTGAGGCCCTCGGCCCACACATGCGGCCACTGTGTCATGTTAGCCTTACTATGGGCTATGTCCCCAATGGATGCCATATGGCATCTGTGGTCCCACTATGGCAGGGTAGTGCTCCTATGGAGTGTCAACAGCCACACCCTATGCGCTTGACAAATGTTGTCTGCAAAGCTGTGTGGAGGTCCATACAGGTGGTCATGGTTACAGATAGCGGTGTACAGCCAATGCGGAACATACCCACAACTACATAGTCAAGGGCGGATCCTGCCTCCCGAACCTGCTCGTCCAGTCTGGAGTGTTCACCAAGGCCATTGATGGGGATATGTGGGTTTGCACACAGTACCATGACCTGGTTAGGGTGTTCAGAGCACACTACACATGGGACCCATGTAAAGGCTCGCCAGCATACATGTGGGGACATATGTCACCCGATGCTTCTCACACAGGTTGGAGGTCACACCACACAGGGTTGGTGCTGAAGGTGCTTTGTCACACTCATATCTGGACCCAGTGGAGGGCCACAGGGCTCACTCCTGTGCACCCTGCCAGATAGCATCCGACCTTCCAATGTGCATGCAATCATAGGGGGATTGTAGCAGACAAGGTATGCAGATGACTACGCACCGGCCGACATACCCAGCACCCCATGTTACCGTACATCCACCTAGGGCGTCATAGACATGGCTGACTGGTGCCAGAGCCATGGCCTGCTAACAAATGCCAGAGAAGGTGCAGCCCTACCCAGTGTGAAGAACATGTTCGTCCCAATTTCACATGTGGGTGATGCGCCATTAAAGATGGTGGACATGTTCAGGGTAATGGCTACCACACCTGTTGGCAACCTCTGTCAACACACACAATGGCAATGTGGGTGTGAAGACATTCCATTGTGGCCTCCTGGTCTGGATGGAATGGCAACCACATCAGGGTGTTCATTGTACCCCTGTACACATCACACACCAGTGCAATGACTGCGTACAATGGCACATGTGGCCTGTAGCTAACCTGATGCCTGCAGCACTCGGAAGGACATAAGCGTTCCACAAGGCGGGGATGGCGCTGCTGGGACATGTGTCACAAGGTGCGGCCAAGGGGACACTGGCTGTGGATCTCCACAGCACAGCTGCTCCGTGGTGATCTGTGCCCGACATACACGGCCATGTCTGACCTGGGTGACATGGGCACATTCCACCTCCAGGCCCCATGCGAACACGGGCACAGGCGACTGTCAGACACCTCAACCCAGCGATGAGTGGGGCGTGCTGGGGAACAGGGTAGCGGCCAGACACACACTACAACACGGGGAGGGTGCCAGGCCATGTGAAGGAAAGGCCCTGACTGCCTTTGTCCAGGACTGCTACTGGCGTGTGGATGTGTGACTATAGTTATCGCCAGTCAACCTCTGTGTGTCACTGCTAGACCAGGGACTGGGGACTGATGGATATGGCATCACCATCCTGAGGGGTGTTAGATGCCACACACAGTCATGCTAGGTCCACACATGTCGTAGGGCACATATCCTGTCACGTTCATGTGTGCCTATGTACCTATGTAGGGGTCCATGCCAGATGTGGGTAACTGTGCTATGCTGATTTTGCCAGACATGCCTGTGGGTACACCACGACTACCCGTGGGGAACTAATTACAGTGCTCCCAGTAGGCACGTGCAAGTACACCATCAGTATCATACGGGTTAACTGCACCGACATGGTGCTACACATGTAACCACCACACATACTGTGTACACATATCAATGAATGCTGCACCTGTCCTGCATGGTATGTCTGCTGCATGATGTCCGTGCAGAACACACATCACATACACACCTGTCACCAGCCATACACACACACCACAACATACACAGCACGTACTATGCGGACACAGGTATCACATACACCTCTCACTATCGTGTCCACCCTGTGCATCATAATATGTCAGCTTAACCGTGCATTGATGGTGTGGCTCACAGTTATGCGGCAGAGACTTAATCATTTGCACAGGGTGATATGTGTGCCACAGGCATGGGCTGTACCAATGGATGACATCATGTGTGTGTGTAAGGGCCAGTGCATTGAGTGGGCATGACTATGTAGATTGCATGTGGGTGTGGTGGAGCCCTACAGTTGTGTCTGCTGTGTGTGGGTGTGTGTGTACACAGTTCAGTCATCTGTGATGCCTACACGGGGTATGCTTGGCAGCCCCTGACTGTACAGTGCAGGTGTTATGGCTCACTGTGTCTGCCGGTGGCGAAGTGACCTGCGCCTGCCTGGGGTCGCAGGCACGACCGGGTGGAGGTACAGACTGTCCACTCTCCGATGTCACATGTCCGCTGGAAGCGTGCCTGACGGGGCCGTCCAGGGCCACGTCCACGTGGCCTGCTCTGTCCAGGTGTGGATGGTGTGGTAGCAGCTGCAGTGCTACTGCTACCATCACTGTCTGTGTGGGCATGGGAGGTGGCACGCACACGCTGACCTGCAGCAGGTGGTGTTGCTGGCACCGACCACGTGCCCTATGCCTCACCCCTACCTGGTGTTCCTGCACGGATGCTGCGCTCAAGGATGGCCAAGCCTCGGTCGATGAGACCAGCCATATCGCCCAATCTCCTATCCAGAACATCGGCAAGATGCTGTTGTGCATTCGCCAATGCCTGGATGCTGTCATTTAAGTGCGGATTGCAGACCTCTGCAGCCTCTGCCCCTCCTGGTTCTGCCGTTCGGCACGTGCCTGCGCCGCCATTACAGTCTGGAACATGCGTCTGGTTATACCAGCTGCTGCACCTGGGCGGCAGGTGTATGTCTGGCGGTGCTTCCCCTACGGGCAGCACCTGCCACATGCCTGCGTGGCACTGCACCAGTCCTTACACTGGCAACATCGTGTGTCCCCACACCTTCTGCAGCCACCACACATTCCTGCTCGGGGACAACAGGCGCTGACTGACCATCATCTATGGGCAATGGTGTTGGGGTATGTGTTGGCATCTGAACTGTGTGCAGGGATGAAAGGGACGTATGTGTGATGTTCTCCAGTGGCACAGTCTCTGCCTGTGACGACCCTGCCTGTGCCTCATGCACATGCTCATCACCACTAGTATCTGTGGGGACACTAGCATCAGATTGACCGCAGGAGGGTAGCACCAACAGCACCTGTCAATACAAAGACATACCATCGGTTACAATACAGACACACACACACACACACACACACACACACACACACACACACACACACACACACACACACACACACACACACAGACACACACACAGACACACACACAGCATGCATGTGATTATGCAGGTGGCATGCAGCATTCACACAACACAGACCAGTGAATGCAGACCAGACATTCTTAGTGGCAGTATGTACACTGCCCTGGTGGGGACAGTACAACAGGCAGGTGTCATTTAGTAGGCATGCAGTACACACATTCATGGTAGTTTGCATGCATCAGCGTGATACACCGTGTGGCCATGGGCAAGTTGGGAGTACACATGGCTGGCAACAGTATGTAATGTACAAGCGCAAACATGTGCGGTATCATGTGGGCGTGTGAAGATGGTGTCCCACCGCATGCACCACATCATGATGGCTGTCATGGTGCAGTGTTATGTGTACAGTGTACAGATACAATGTATGTGTAACAGTGATGTCTGTGTAGGTACGTTGCTGTGAGCTGTGTGCATAGCTATGCGGTGTGTGGTGCGGGCTCTGTGCCACTGCACAGTAGCAGGACACAGCTATGTGTCTGTGCGATGCGTGACCTGGGCGCATTACATTGCCATGTCTGTAAGCCAGTTCAGCTGCTCAGCAGCACATATATAGTGAACATTGGAGGCACCTGTAGTAGCTGTGGAGAGGAATGTCATGTCACTGGTGTACTACATCAGATGTCCAGGGGTCCACTACATTGATGAACCCACTATGTGTGTACAGGGTGCAATGGTGAGTACCCACTGTGGATGTGCTGTGTGGCAACATGCCTGTAGGTATCAACCATGGCCTTGTCTGTCTGACTCATTGACAATTGTGTGTGGTAGACATTGTGCACACGGCCCTGTGGTGGCCCATGTGACATACACCCATACTAGTGTGGCGTGTCACATTCTCTGGATATGCTGACAGTGTGTATGTCTGCTATGTTGTGCATAGGTCATATCATGGTGTGACAATGCTGCAGCCAGACATCCACGTGCATGGGACATGGCATGCGCCATGTCACAGCGTGTGCACCGATGCAGGGGCATGGGTCACATTGGTAACACCTGTGCTCTGGCCAGATCACAGCTCACTCTGTGGTACTGTGTCCATACTGCACTGGCATACCAATGCATACTACACATGCAGCCATTGTGTAACACCTACACCATTGTATGCATAGCTGAATGCACGTAACACACCAATTGGTTGTGTGGTGTCATACCACTCTGATAGCAGGTGTATCTACTGTACATGGGTGGTGTGTATGTCGGGTGGTGCGAGCTGTATACCGTGCCGGGGGCACACACAGGTGAGCATGTCATGCCTAGACACATGGGGAATATCAATACAGCAGAACATGCGTTTGACTGGCAACAGACTTACCTGCAACAGACCCTTGGCCTTGCGACCGCCAGGCGTACCTGTAAAGGCATTACACAAAGGTATACACATTAGCCATTACTATCTCCACGGTCAGCACTGTGCATGACACATCATGCATGTGTGTGGTTGCATGTGCTATGCACATGTCTCTAACACAACATAGCATACAATGGTTTGCATCTTGTGTGGCCATATACCTGGCATGTATTGCTATATCATGTGTTGTACTATGACACCCACACCCGTCGCCTATCATACAAACATGCAACACTGACTTACCAGGCAGCTCCAGGCTCATAGCTCGGGAGACACCCACCTCCACGATGGACGCAGGTGTTTCTGCGTGTTGTTCCGTGGGTGTCCCCAGACTAGCCAGGAGCTCCTCTGTAGCTGTGAGTGGGGCTGTGTTGGTGGCCCACCACCTGTCCCACGTTGTTGCCTGGCGATTGCAGCGGCACGCTGTCTTGCATGCTGGATCAGGTCTGTGCAGTGCCTGCGGATCTGTTGGTAGCTGCGGTTGTTTCCGCCCACGCTGTTCACCCTCCTGCACAACTCCTCCCACATCTCCTGCCGTTCTTGTGCCTGCTGTGGCACATGGCTGAACAGGGCGTTGTAGTTACTCTGGAGGTATGGTATGATGACCTCCTCCTCCTGTCGGCTAAATGGTGGAAGCCGGGAACGTGGCATTATCTGGAAGACATAATGATGGTGGCAGGTCACATTCACACTGCTGTGCTGGCATACTGTTGGAAATGCATTGCTATGACATGTGCGACATCTGCACAGTGATCTGTGAAGGGCATCGTGGCGGTGACACAGCCGATGTTGTGGCTTCACACCATTGAGCACTGGGTGTCACATCATATCTGTGTGCCACCCCATCACACTGTGCACGCACCATGTAGATGTTAGCCTGCCATGGACATGTGTACCTGGCTGCACCTATGTCCATATCAGTTGGCATATGTCCCCATGTGGCGTCTGTGCTACTGTTCACCTGTACACTGTGTATATGTCAGTACACATCACGTCTGTGTCCATTGTGATCGTCAGCAGCGGCACTGTACACATACACATGGACACCTGCACATGCATGTGTTGTGCCATGTACTTCCACACAGCACTGTACGGTGCTGGACAACTTGCCCGAGCTCCGCTGTGCTACGTATGTGATACACATGGAGGAATCTGTAACGATGACAGATTGGCAGGAAAGGGCATGCAAAGCGTGTACACGCACACATTGTGCAGAGCATCACACAGCACCTGTAACATGACAGGGTGCATCGCCACCACATTACTACTGTGTATGGTTGATAGTGAGAGTGCCTTTTGTCCATTGCACCATGTGGGACCGTGATAGCTCATGCAGCCTTGCTGGTCATCTCTGCATGATATGGCAGGGTATGCCACATACATGGCAATGGGTGTGACCCACTCAGGGGCTGGCGGTATTGGCAGGGTGGCTGTCCATTGCTTTGTCATAGCTGTGTGAAAATGGACATTCCACATGTTTATCACCATGGTGTGGACACTGTCCTCCAGCGAGGTATGCTGTCGCTGCTTGTTGAGGGTGTGTGTGGTGCATGCAGGTATCACACATCCATGCATACACTGTAGCCCTGGCAGGTGCTATGTGCTGGGATGTTGATCGACACAATGCTGTATGTGTACACACACCGCTATCCCATGCACATGGATATCTGCCTGAACTGATGTGGGTAACACATATGTGTACATACATTGCCGCTGCCACCCACATGTCTGCTGCTGCACTACACACCGCCATCCCTCCCTGTGTGAATGTGGTGTTGGCCTCAGCAGAGGTATCCGTGTATGGGGACATGGATGTTCACATAGCAGGCCCACTGATGGTATCGTCCATCTGACCATACACATATGATGCCACCATCACACATAGGACCCATTCATATTGTTGTTCACAATGGTGACACGGCTATATTGCTATGCGGAGCCATTCACAGACATACATACACAGAGGCATGCCGCCCATCTGTGTCATTGGCGGACTATTGGTGTTGTTTGGCACCTAATGTGTTTGACTGCAGGTGGCGCAGACCTACTGTGCACATGTCTACATGGTAGGCCTGTTCTACGGTAGGCATCTGTGATGTGCTGTGCACATCTCATACCTGCACATTTGCTTGTTGTCCATCGGTCCACAGGCCAGTGGTGGGACATACAGGGATGTTGCGGAACATATGTACATGCGACCCTGTACAACTGTGGCGCTCGCCTCTCAGATGCTCATGTGTCGTGGGCGTGAACACCGTACCCACCCCTGTGGTTGTGGCCGCCGTCCATACCCATCTCCACCTGTGGGTTGCTATCATCCCACACACTCCTTGTACTGTATGTTCAGGCTATGCAGCTATGTGGGGCTTGTGTGCATACAATACGATACTATGTGCCTTTGCACCCATCACAGACATTGTCACACAGGTACACGGCAGCCATACACATCGCAGATTGTTGTCAGCATGTCACATGTGGTACACACCTAACACATCTCCTGCGGGACATGGTACTCTGTATGGGCATGTCCAGTAGTGACATACCACAGCTACCCCTACATGTCGGCTATGCAGGACATGTCTGTGTACATCTACTGTGACATATACACAAGCAATGCCCCCCTACCGACATCACATGGTACTACCTGTGGAGTATGTGTGTCTGCATCCATGCTATGGCCATAGATGACAATTGTACATCTATATGTGCAACATACCTCAGTGGGGGTTGTCATGAGCACATGTTCCATGTGTCAATGCATTGTTCATGTCTGTTTGGCAGTCATTGTTGTGCATGGTTTACATGGCTGACATAGTGTACTGTGTCTGATTCCAGGTACTTCATTGGGCTACCAGCATTGTACATTTCTACAGCACATTCCAGCCATCATGTAGACAGCTTAGATGACAGTGGGAGGTGTTCCGCCATGTGCACATATGTCACACGGTGCAAGGGTGACTGACACACATTGTCGGGACTGGGTTCTGACTGCTGTGGATGTGTGTACCGGTGTTGACAACCATGACTGCACCAGATGGTGTCTTCTGGATGTGTGACATTCACAACAAACACCCACATTCACATAGCAGCACATCGTCCACGACAATTGACATTCCTGCCTGAACACTGTGTACAGTATGTTTGTATGACCACTGCATATATCACTGGTGGCCACCAGCATGGCTGCCTACAACAGCAGTGTGTATCCTGTGCAAACATGGGTTACACCAGTCACACCACACCTGTGCCAGCTGGCCCTGTAGTGGGTGACAGTGCAGTTCCATTCATCATGTAACAGTATACATCATGCACCAGTATGTTGCAGACATGTGACCGGCTGTGCTACTCAACATATGCAGACATGACACATCACCTGGTACACCGTGTCTGCCTTGCCACCTGCTATTGTGACCACCCTGTGATGACATTATACGGCCCACATGGGCGTGGACATGTGATGGCTCAATGGTGAATTAACCGTCCAGGTGTGTGTCTAGCCAGGTGTCCAGTAGCCACTGGTCTGCATGCAGGGATAGTCTACATTGGCCTACTCTGTCACTGGGACTGTTGACTATGGTCATACTGTTGTTATGCAGGCATGTGCTGTTTGTCCAGTCTGATAGTCGTGTTGAACCACACTACCGTGGCACACATGCCGTGTGGACATCTGGCTAAGGTGTGCAGCCCACATGTACATCTTCTCATGCTATGCTGCCTGTGCAGCGGTGTCACATGTCTGCCTCTGGCAGGGCTGTCACAGGTGGGCACAGCATGCAGTGATGTGTGACAATGCTTACACCCTCCACTGTGCTGTACAGTAGCACTGCACACACAGTACAGCACACATGTCATTTATCTACGGTGCCTGGGACATGCCTCCATGCCCTACGGCACACCTGCCAGTCAGATTGTACACAGATCATACCTCCCAGTCACATACCTGGACTGCAACACACACAGGTGGGTGGTTCCCAAACCACACCGTGATTTACACACATACTGTATTTTCCCATGACACATTGCATCATAGGTAGTCCATGTTCAGATACCCATGTTTGTGACCAGTACACACATTGTGACACGCGACAGTGCAGACACTGTACACCACAGGTTACATGCCAGTCGGGTTGGCATGCTGTACATTGCACCTGGGACAGTTGCTACTGCTATGTATTGCGGGCAACAGGACCTTCGCTAGTATGGACTCCCACGTACCCACACATGCTTGGCCATGCAGTACGCATAGCTGGGTGACACATTACACGACACATACCATACCTGCAATACCCTCAGCATGCACCAAACCTCCATGTGTCTGTATGCTGGGCCTACACACCTCCCCCCTCTGTTTGCTGAACATCCATGCTTACCATCCCTGCTAGCCACACCCTAAGCACACAACCATAGCAGCATGCATGGTACATACACACTACAGCCGGTATTACTGACATCCACTGACAGAGGTAGTTGAGGGCATGGCACCCCATCCGATGGACAGTCTATGTGCCTATGCCAACAGTGATCACAGTGCACTTCTGCTACATTTACACACGGTAGGGACCATGCTATCCCACACTGAGACATGGTGGTGCTGGCACTTTCACAGATGCCACAGTGGTATTCCTGTTCCATGCACACGTGCTGTATGGGCACATGTGCAGGCTGTTGCACGGTAGTTTTGTTCACCTGTGTGTTGTGTGTCACTTGACAGTCATGGTGTGTCCTGCTGGTGCATGACATACTCCACAGCTAGCTACCTACACATGACTGCCAGACATTGCAGTGTGGGCCCTCACGCAGTGTGGTGGTATGTCTCTGCTGTTTGACTACATCCACATTCAATGCAGCATACCACGGTCATGCAGGCATTGGCGACACAGATGTTGCTGGCATCCTGCCTGCCAATGGGGTACCTACCAACAATACACACTCTCACTCACTACAGGGTTCCAATCCTTGGCTGGACATTGTATTAACCCTGTGGACACATACATAGTACTGTCATGCACATGTTATGTCTGGGAACACAGTCCCAATGTCACCTCCAACCGCCGTAGTTGTTGTATCCGCCAACCTGGCTGTTACATGTCTCTGCAGCAGCAGCGTCAGTGACTGCTAGCCCATTCATGTCGTTGTGCACCCTGACCACCACACTACCACATCTATCACACTACACATGGATGGTACTGCATTGCACGTATGGGGCTGCATCTCTACACCCATGACTGGGCCATTCAGTATGGCACTGGGCCACATCTTGACATACATGCTTCACACACTCAATGACTACCTGCATGCCTTTCCTGGCACCCTTGTTGGGCTTCTGTGCACCACAGCACACCACATCCCATGCTGGCCACCTGTCATATTATTGCATGGGTGGTTGGGGTGCTACAGAGGTATCACATCAGACATGATCCGCTCTTTGCCCTTCAGCACCATTCCACTTTATGCTATTGACAGTGTACACATCCTGCATCACATCATACCGTATGTTTCGGCATATTCGCCATGTGCCTTCTGTACCGTTCACACAGTGCTGCACCCATATCATGCTGACTCCGCCATTTCACCGGCGTGTGGGATTGCACATTCCTCAGACATGTGGCCCCTCATGCTCAATATTTGCATTAGTACACTACCTGCTGTCACACAGTACTGTACATGCCTACATGTACCACTTCTACATACCTGGCAGCATTCTAGGTCATCCTGCTCATGTTGCTGACACCCATACAGGTGTCAGTGTGGCAGATATATCATGTAGATATCATTGCATCAGTTACATCACACATACTGCATACACATCACATTTGCATACTGACAGTCATGCGGTGTGTATCACATGGATACTGTCCGTATACAGGCATATCACGTTGTACATGGTTGATGTACACACACAGCCCACATGGTGCTGTGGTTGCCATATTACACCATAAGCGTGGGTACACATGTGCAGGACTACACATTTCTGGACCGTATGTCTAGCTGATACCTTGGGTGCCCTTGTACCTGTGCCATACACACATGTACACGCAGGTGTTACAATGACACATGTGTGGTGTACCTTACACAATGGATACAACGTTACATGTCTCAGTATAGTCATGCTGTGCTGTCTACCCAGCTCAGACAGTTGACATATGCAAATGACAGTCATGTAACACATCTGTGCTCACCTGCATGCCACGAACACAGGGGTGTAATGTACTCTGCCATGGGCCATGTTCTCCACAGTACTGATGCATGTAGTACTCCTACATGGCGTTTGCTGTGGGCAGGGGGGAGTAGCAGTCCTGCATGTGTGCACACATGCCACATTGCTCAGCCCGGCGTCTGTGTGACATCCACAGACTGGACACACACCATGCTGTGGGACATAGGTCCTGTGCACATCCCACAGGGGCACACTGTGTCACTAGTCGTGTGATAGCTGCCTTGCTGGTGGGTGACACACACCCATGGTACCACCACAGCGGACGTATTGTATAGACATGACAGTTGACATCCAGTTCTGCCGTTCAGTGGACACTACCATGGGGGGGGTGTCAGTACTGTGTACATTGCACATGTGTTTACACACGGCCCTGCTGGACATCATTGTGGCACACATTGCACCTGCTATGGAGCGTTTGGACATGGTCACTTGCTGTTACCTCCATTTTGGGTACCTCTTCTGCTACTACATTGTCCCATATGTGCAGGCCATACATATCTTGTGTATGTATATAACATTAGCCCATCGCTCCATCATGCATGCTATGCCTGTGATACTGTCTATGATTTGTGAACATATCCATCATGCCAGCTTTGCATTACACATAATTGACATAGTCGCCCCTACTGCGTGGGATAGGTGCACGTCGTGCGCATTCCGTATGACATCGACGGTATATGCCCATGCACATGTGTGCTGTGACACTATACATAAATGTCCTATCGCCTGCTGTGGCACTTCAGTGTTGGATATCCACTGCCAACATCGGCGTGGGTGGTGGCATTGTTCTGTGTTTGCAACCCCTATGGCAGACCTGGGGTAGGGTTACCACCTGTGCCTCTTTGCAAGGGACAGTCCCTCCTTGGGCAGTTGTGTCCTGACAAATGTATCACAAATGGCAAATGTCCTGAGATTGTGGGACATCACTATATCCCATTCTTATGTAGGAGTTGCATAACATACTTGTTTATGTATGTACATTCCTAACTGTTACAAGACACACAATAAGCAACTGACCTGCTACAAGACTACACATTTCATTATGCAAAAGAGTAGAGTTCTAACCTTTGTACTGACCATGGGTATGTGTCCACCTGTAACATCTGAAGTGTGTCCCGCGATTTCACACTTTGGCCTTTTGAAAGGGTGGCAAGCCGGCCCTGGGGTTATCGCGGGTGTTTACATGTTGTCCCACTGCTGTGCACACGTTGTCCACAGTTGTTGGTATGCTGCGCGTTTAGCATTACATATCCAACCTTCGCCTCTCTCTGCCTGATGGACAGGTATCTTTACCTACACACACCGTTCACATACTGTACAGATTCGTCATACGTATCGTGCGTTACACACCAGTACATGTCGTGGGTTCGACATACCTTTCCGGCCTTTTGTTCGGAGTTCGTCTCTATTCCCTTGTTTCTCTTGTTTCTCTTTCTCTGTTTGGATTAGTTCGGTATGAACATACGGTTTGAATATCCAGGAGGTCTTCCTTATATTCGTCGTCGCCTGATGCATGTGGGTTAATCAGGCCAATAGCTGTTCCTCGGTGTGTACTTATGCGCATATCAGCGGTGATCCCCCTTCCTTTCGTTCGTTCTGGCGTCGGCACTAGGCCATGGTTCTTTCCTCGTGTGGCGTTGGTTATTTGCAATACCTTCGTGAGGATGGTATGTATTGTATCATGTTTGTGTGACTGCATCCGCTATGTGTGTTGTCGGGTACATTTCGCTGTGGTGTTAGCCGTGGATTGTGTGTGTTGGGTATGGTATTGTGTTCGACATGTGGGTCCCGTGTCCTGGCGGCGTCTGTCGATGGCGTTGTGCATTCAAATGTGTTACCTGGCTGTTATTTTCCTGTACATAGCGAATGCATGGATGCATGAGCCGCTGCTAGTGTTTCCCAGGAGCTTGTTGTGGGTATGCCGCTGTCATTCACTGCCTGTATGTGTTTGCTACTGTTTTAGCTGTTATCCCTTTGATATGTGCAATGGGGTATATCTGCGGATGTGGTTGAGGGGGACGGTGTGTGAGTCTTGCATTTATACATACCAGATATGCTTGTGTGTGTGCTCCATCCGTGCTTAGGGAGCTGCGGGTTACCTGTGTGTTGTTCCGGGAATATTTGTTTTGTTGATGTCGTCTGCTGTCGGTGTCGCCTGCATGTGTGCTTCCTGCACGTATTCCTCCTTCACATCGGTTATATATCTGCGGATGTTCGTCCGTGCCTACCATCCATTGGCATTTTGTCGCTGATAATTACGGTGATTGTGGTCCTATACTTGGGGCGGACTGTATGCTACCGGTAGCCTCCTATTCGTGTGCCGCTTGCTTACGTCACGGTCGTGGAACACACCGCGGTATTTACCGGACCGTGACTGTTCACGATCGGTGCCGGGATGGCACATTCGTATTTTCGCCGTACATGCCTGATGCTGTGTAACGTTGCCGACGGACCGTGTGGAGTGTACGTTATGGCGCCATACCTACGGTCGTGGTTTGTACATGCGTCCTTTGCATCTCCTGTTTGCTATGGCCCTGTGGTACAGTTTGGGACATTTGCGCTTTGCATCATTTTACGTCGCCACGTGCATAGCCACTGAGGAGATGTCGGTACTACTTTGTGGGTACTGCTGTACATACGCCTATGGTTCCTGTACTGTATGCCTCGCCTATTATTACACTCCGGCTGTGACATGTCACCTTCATACACAGTTTACAGTGGCACACACATTACACACACACAGCGGAACACACGACAACCTCACCTCACACATACACATATTGCCGCCATGGCTGTCAACCTTCTATTGCGGAGTGGGGAACACACACAGTAGTAATGTGAAACACATGGGCATAATGTGGAACACATAGTAATGGCATAGTGACAACTTCAGCTAAGTAGGTCATAGGTTGATTATGATATGATGATTTACTTACAGTGAAGAACCTTTAATGACTTACTATGAGTACATTGTATTTACCAGGATGTCATTTATATACATTCCTAACAATGGTTGTTTGAGAGACATTTTCAATGTGGAACTTGGAGGAACTGCGAGGAACATGCACTGTTTTACACCCCAGATGAGGTCGTTCCTCATAATGTCGTACACTTCACTGGTATGCTTTCCGCTTCGCACCGACGGTTGGACACAATACCTCGTTGGCGCATCGCCGGTGGCGGCGTGTATCTCCGCACTCATGTCCTATGGATATGACACGCACATATGTAGGGTTGCCACCTTTTCCAATGGCCAATGTGGGAAATTTTGAAATCGCACGTCAGGTTTTGCATGCCAACACATACCCACGGCCAGTACAGAGGACAGCGATTCACTTTTGACGGAATACAAAGCTGTAGCATTACAGTTGCTTATTCTGTTTATTATCATATTTAGATGTTTCTTCTACAAAATAACTGTTTTCTGCAACTGATAAGCGTAATTATGGGGAATGGTTTTGTCCTGCAATCGCAGGACATTTGCCATTTTGTCATTGTTTTGCAGGACACAACTGCCCAAAGGTGGACTGTCCCTCACAACGTGGGACAGGTGGTGACCCTACACATATCCCGTTACTGTACCGTGGACCGCTGACCATCCCGACACGCGGATATGTATTGCTGCAGGTTAACATTTCCATGGCTGGCGTTACCTGCCCTGCCCACCCTCCAGGATGATCGGGTTGTCGGTCACTATGTTTAATATGTGGTGATTTCGCGTCTTACTTATCTGTGACCTTGCATCCCTGGGTTCCATATTACCCTGTTGTCCTTTCTATCTGTGTATGCGTACATATATTTCTACATGTGTACTGATATGTATTTCGGTATCTGTGTATGCAAATGCGTACATGTGTGGTCGACTTGCGCCGATAGTGGCAGCATATGGCTCGCCGTGTGCTGTTGAACGGCGTGCGGTGAGCTGTTGGCGTTCGATGCTCTGCTGACTAATGGGTGTGCAGTGTTTGGCGGTGCCTTTGTTGGAGTCACACATACGTCCGCACATACGGTACACATTACGGGCGGACATGTTTGTGTGGCGTCCATTTTACTGTGTGTGCAGGTCAGGAGGTGTCAGTCCATGGGGCCTACACTGTCAAAGTATGTGCTATCGTTCCCTCTTTGCCAGGGCGTAGGCATATTGGGTACGCCTCTGTCTACCTACTGGGGCTGGCTCAGTGTGTCCGTGGCGCCGCACGCCCTGTGCCTGTGCTTGCCCTGGCAGTTGTGGCGGGCTTGGTGGCCCTCCGGCATTATGTCCCTGCAGCAGCTGTTTCCGCAGAATCATATTGTGTAGCATACAACATACTATGAATATGTGGGCACTTGTGCCTGGAGAGTACTGCAAGGCTCCACTGGATGTATCCAAGCACCGGAACCGTGATTTCAAGATCCCGAACACACGCTCTATGATTATTCTCGTTTGTGCGTGTGCCTCATTATGGCGTTCTTGCATGTGTGTGTGTGCATTTCTGATGGGTGTCATCAACCACGGCTCCAGTGCGTAGCCAGCATCTCCACAAGGTGACCTTGTGTGATGTCCCCACTGGCGAATACCTGATACAGCTGTGAGGCATGCCAGATATGGGAGTCGTGGTAGCTTCCAGGGCTGCCAGCACACACATCCATGATAATGCCCTGCGCATTGCACACGACCTGGCAATTGATGGCGGTTTATGTAGCGTCTACCCTGCTCCCCAGGTGGTGACTTGATTTCTATGTGCGTACAGTCTATCGCACCCAGGACCTCCGGTATTGTGCCACACGGTGGAAGCGGCGCATATTGCTAGCCAACTCCTCCTGAGATGTGGGGAACTTTATGTGCTCATGGGCATGTGGTAACATGGCATCCAGGAACTGGTGTAGTACCCTGGATGCTGATGCCTGTGAGATGCCCATTATGTCCCGGTGGGCCTTTGGAAGGTACCTGTAGCCAGTATTCGCAAGCTCACACATACCTTTGTGTCCACTGGGATGGGCTCCCCTCTGTTGTCTCTTGTTCTCAGGCGCGGCCGGCACAGCTCCACTATTTGCTGTAACGTGTCCCTGTCCACCCTGTAGCTCTACTATCTCCAGGTCTCGCAGCCCCTGGTAGGTCACCCTTGGTCTGAACACTTTCCTTCTCCTGTGAGGCCTACGGTGGTTGTCGGCACCTCCCTCCGCGACTCCGTCTGTCTCTGCCACATACCTATTCATCACGCCACGGCGGCACCCAGCATATACATGTTAAAGTTCCCGTCTGTTTACACCCTACGGTGCGGCGTTTGGGAAATCGCGCTGTGTGTTGTGCATTCACATTTATTACTGTTGTGCTGTATACCGGTGATGTCATTGGGTGTGTCTGCGCGGCCCTATGCATGGCTTATTTCCGTGGTTTTACGCTTGCAGCTGCAGCGGTACTGCCTGTAGTGTAACATTACAGTTGCCTGCATTGCCTTCGCCTGGCATCTTACATTACTGCATCCTGCACGCACATGGCATATGATGCATTTTATCTGCGGCCGCAGTTATGCTACATCTGTACTTGGCTGTGCTATTTCGGTTCTTTGCTCTTTGCATTTCTACTACATCCCCTATTATCTTTGCTCTCATATGCCTCCCTTTCCCGTTCTGCAGGAGTCTGCATGCAGACTTATCAGCTGCCGGCGTTTGCCCTTCCTGCATTGATTGGTGTTAATTGCTCGTTACGGATACATTTACACTGCTTCCGCATTTCCTCGTATTCTCAGCATTACCTTCCTATATCCCTGGTTGTTGCCGGTGAGGCCGTCACATGACTGGTTTCGGGAGCGTAGTCGTCCTCGTGCACATGCATTTGTACGCGCATTCTGTACTGTCAGCGCATCTATTTCCTAACACGCCAGTCATGATGTTGTGATGTGCATTGTACAGCCCAGATTTGCTGTCCTCCAATATCCTTCCTCCTACGGTGGCACACTCCTGTGTGGTTGACATGTATCTGGTGTAGGCCACTCCTCGGTGTAGTACCGCTACGCCGTTTGCTCCATCCTTACGCTGGCGCCGTTTTTGCGATTCACTATTATCTGCCTCATTTGCATGGAATTGACTACTAATACCTGGTTACGGCGCTGGACACCGCCTCCACTCCTTGACAACCATTGCGCTGGGGTTGCAGCTTTACATACATACTATGGTGTGTGGTGGCTGTGCAGCTGATTTGTGTTCTAATGCTCTTTTCGGACATTATCATATTATTTCATTGCTTTACAACTTCTGTGCACACATCCCGGGGGTCTGCTGTTCTTTCTACGTACGTGCCATTTATGTCATTTTTTACATTTTGTGCATATTTTCTTTGGACATTCTCGGTGCCTTTCCACATTGGCATATTGCACCTATATGATACCTGACTTTGACAGCCTTCCGTTACTCCTCCGGTATGTTTGGGTAAATGTAAACCGTTTTTTTTGGTTTACATTTCCGTGCCCTTACGCTACGCCTGCGCCACTTCGTGGATCGCTATTGCCCTCATTTGCATGGTGCAATACCGCACACAGTGTGTTTTGCATACCTACGCCAGGGGGCGGAGACGGTCCGGCGCACGCCGGTAGTGCACGTGGAATTCATTCATACCTGAATCGCTCAGCAGCCATATTTGGCGTTATAACGCCAACGCTATGCGGGCGCCTGGCGCAAGGTTCATGAATCCCGGGGACAGTCTTTTTTGACTCCTAGTAATTTAGTGTGGTGTGAGGGAGTGATGATGGTGTCATTTAATGAAACAATGCTAAAAGTGGTCATCAGTATTGTAGTTTTAGTGGGATGGAATATCATGAACTTATTTTGGGGGGGTATTTACAATTAATTGGGAATTTGTTATCCATTTTTCTACTTTTAGGAATGATTGTTGAGGTTGTATTTGGACTTCTTATAAGTTAGAAGTGGCACATATAACTGTGGAGTCATCTGCATAGTGGATGAAGGAGGTCAGTGGGTTTGAGGTATATAGGTTGTTTGTAAATAATGAGAAGAGAAGGGGTTCTAGTATTGAGCCTTGTGGGACTCTTAGGGTCACTGGGAGTAGTGCTGAGAGTGTTTGTTGCCAGCATACTGCTTGCTTGTGATGACTTATGAAAGCAAAAGTATTTTGGAGATTGCAGACAGTCTAATTACAGTGTTTGAAAAATCATATGATGGCAGAGTTGCTGGAAATGCTGCAGACAGTCTCCATCAAAATCAGTGGTATAGAGTAACAGCTATATAAACATCAAGCGACACTAATAAATTTCATTTTGAAGCACAATAGGAACAAAAGGAGATGTTAACAGAAAAAAGCAGATCTGCAGAGGAAACATATAACTGAGTTGGACAAGGAGGTTTCCATGCTATAAAACAAAATGGACAAAATGAGGGATCACCAATGGATGGGCAATATATGCCTCTCAGAAATTCCTTAATCTGTACAATGGAGACTTACAAACTTTTTTCTATAACAAAATTGTTCCTTGTTCATACTTCTTTAATGGGCATGGATTGGAATGTAGTCCACACCCATTGGGTGGGGAAACGGTATGACAAAACACAGCAAACCCAGGCAGGTGATTTTTTTATTTAGGTTTTTAAACATGGATATCCAGTATGACTCTATTATTGGTTATGTATATTGTGTGAACAGTTTTAAAGATGATTTAGGTGTGTCTATATTAAATAAGGCCGAGTTTATATTTTCATAAAGTTGGGGGTACATCTTATCATTTTACTGAATCTTTGTAATTCTGTATTAATACTATTTCTCACACTAAGTTTGTATAACACATATTTTGATATTATATTATGCTAATGGCATCATCAAATATTGATATTTTGACGATGGGTAAACAATTAAACTAATATGTAAAGCTAATATAGCAAATACCACAACGAAGCAACCAAGCTGTACCAAATGGTATAAAAGCATAAACCTTTTATTCGTTCAAGTGCACACGGTAAGCGCTTTCGCCAATAAGCTTCATCAGACCACATAATGGCAGCATAAAAAATGGTCTTTATATATAACAATTCAAATCCTAATCATCCAATCACAACATGAAACTTAAAATTGGTATACTTATTTCTTAAAGAAATATGCATATAAAACCAATTAGCCTACATGCAAATTTCAACTGCATATCCAAATACACACAGTATATATTTCAGAAATCACAAATATATACATAAAAAGGTGTATGTAAACCATGACATATGAAGCATCAAAAAACACATAATAAAAAAACTAAAAAATGCATATTATGAAAATATACGAGGAATACATATAAAATAAATGATAGATGCATATAAAATATTTCATTTCTGTATTCTCCGTTTATTTGAAGATATTTCATTTCTGTATTCTTCGTTTATTTAAAAAAGGTTTTATGGAGGCCCTCTCATTTAACCCACTACCCCTGTCAGCTCTGAGAATGATAATCCAGTTGTTCTCTCTAAATTCAGTGTGGTTCCTGATGTCTCCTTTTCCAATACTAGGTGTTATGACCTCAATAGCCCTAAAAAGAAAATAATGACTATCATCATATCTGATGACATGTTTTGCCAGTGCATTATTGTCAGAGCGTCTCCTAATGTTATATAAATGTTCACGAATCCTGTCCTTGAAAGGTCTATTCGTTTTGCCAACATATATATTTGTGATTTCTGAAATATATACTGTGTATATTTGGATATGCAGTGTAAACTTGAAGGAATAAAAGGTTTATGCTTTTATACAATTTGGTATAGCTTGGTTGCTTCGTTGTGGTATTTGAAAGGTTTATTAGAAAATGTAAAAGTAAAGCGCTTTTCGTCTCCCATAGTAGGAAGGCTTCTTCAGACAAAGGAAAAAATCATCAAACACAATTTAAAACCCAAAAAAGGGGTGTGTGTTACAAAATTACAAACAGCTGCCTTAATTGAACCCACTGACATACCTTCACATTTAAAGTTGTATTACATTAAAAGCATAAATAAATCTCCACTTAGTGTAGACAGGGAGTCAAACATAAAATAGTTTTCAAAAAAGAAACATGAACTTGATAAAAGTAACCAAGAATGTCTTAGTGAAGATTCATGAACCTAATCAAGTGTAAATACTGTTTGTTTCCCTTAAAATGCATTTTAGCAAACAACTTTTCATAGGGTAAAACAAAACTCATACAGAATCTTGTGATTAAAAATAAAATAAAATGAAGTAATGCTTGCAACCAAATATAATATCCATTCCTTAACAGAAGAGGTAGTAAGGAGTATACATCTCTAATGCATAATGAAGAATCAATAATAAATGAATAAATAAACAGTGAAACTCAACTAGGAGTCTGCAATAAGCGGAATTTCAAAGGCGTTTCTAATAAAAGAAATGTTATTTCTAATATTAAATAACCGAATGTTTATTTCTATGTTAAAAATCTTACACAGAAATTGTTTGTCATTTCAGCGCCAACAGAATGCAACAACAGTATATGAAAAATAATTTTTTTTTTTAAATGTTCCTTGAGCAATGGGTAAAGCACCAAGCTGCAATGAGAACACTTTCTAAGCTTTAGTATGCACAGTTGTAGCAGCCAAAACAAGTCAAAATGCAGCTGTTTCAGAAAAAATATGGCAAGGCATTGCGTGAAAGACACGTCTAAATCAAAACAAACAAACCACCGGATTCACAAGACGGTACTTCATTCAAGAACCGTGCAGGTACTAAACATGCGAAAAAGGCGGATAGCCAAACAAATGAAAAATCAGTTCACAATCATGCTCATGAATACGGCACATTGTTCTGCAAATGAGTTTGTACTGTGTGTGAAAAAGGTAATAAATAAAGTAGCAGAAGACAAAAAAAAAAAAAAAAAAAAAAGGAAAGAAACGCAACACCTAAGTAAATCCACAGCTGTTGGTGTTCAATGACATTGACAATAAGTAAACATAGCACTTCAAAATACCGTGGGTCTAAACATTAAGGTCTCATTGTTGCTTACGCAAAAAGGTGTTTGTGTCTAGAAGTAAGCAAAAATCAAGTCAGACCACAATGCAGAACCTGACAAAAATAAAACATACAAATCCTGAATGAAGCTATGCAAAATAAAAATAAAAATAAAATAAGGTATGGGTCAAAGTACAAGAAGCGCTGCAGAGGTCAGAAAACCAATGTTTCTCAAGTTAAACATTTGTGAATTAAGGTTTAAAAATCTGACTTGAGGTTTAAGTAATGATGAAAGAAGTCTCTCTTAGCAGGTTTCTTAACTTTAAAACACAAGTCAAAGAAGTAACTTTGTTCAACCCTGGTGACGTGTAAGAGTTCATTTTAAGTTGCCAAATGAGTTCCTTTTTTCTAATAACAATTGTTGGGGTCCTCCTCTTTCATCTGTAAGTACCTGGTCTATAACTTTAAAAAGGAAAGCGTGAGAAGGGTTGTTATTACAACGTCTTGCAAGGGCGTTAGTGTTGCTCTTCTTCCTAATGTGGTACGTATGTTCATAAATTCTCTCTTTAAGTTTTCTGTCAGTCTTCCCTATATAAAAGGCAGGGCATGACTGGCACACAGCTAAATACACCACTGATTATGAGTTACAATTGTAACGACCCTTTGCTTTAAACAGACGTTGCTTCACTATACATGTGGACCCTGTAGATATAAATTTACAATAGTTGCATGTCTCACATTTGTATGCGCCTTCAGTTCTAGTATGCTTTATTGAAGGTCTTTCTATAATGTTTTTGAGGTTTCTGCCCTTTCTAAAAATGATAACAGGTTTGTCCCCTATTTTCTCCGTGAGTTCTTTTTCAAAAGATAACAACTGCCAATTTTTTTTAAGTACATTGCTAATATATTTAGCTTCTAATGAAAAAGAAGTAATGAAACTTTTTTTATTGTACTTCTCTTGGGGAAAAAATGGTTTGACCCATGCTAGAAGAGTGGACACCAAGAATCTGTAATGTGACTTCATCTGACTCTGCCAGGTTCACGTTGGTTTGTTTCAAAGTCAGAATGGGGTTGAAAGAACCCAAACCCCTTTTCCTACAAACTTCTCCTATTGTGTCATCCACCAGTGATTCGGGGTACCCACGACTCATAAACATGCATTTCAACAAGATACATTCCTCATTGAAGGCGGAGTCTTCAGTAGTCATTCTTGCCGCTCTAACTAGTCGGCCCTTTAAAACAGATTTTTTTCTGGTGTAGTGGGTGGCAACTAGAAAAATGTAACATAGTGTTAGAGTGAGTGGGTTTCCTGTAAGTTTTAGCAACATAACCCCTGTGGATGTCATCTCTCTTCAATTCAACATCCAAATAGTTAATGGTGTTTTCACCAAAGGTAAATGTGAATTTCAAAAATGGAGTGCTGTTATTTAAAACCTCAACAAAGTTGCTTGCATCCCCTACTTTACCCTGAAACATAATGAAAATGTCATCCAAAAACCTGTTATATAGTTTGACTTTCTGAAAATTGTTGTCCTTAAATACATAGTCATGTTCCCACTGGGCCAGTACTAAATTGGAGTAGCTGGCTCCAAAAGGGGTACCCATAGCTGCTCCAATTATTTGTTTATATATGCCCCCATTAAATCCAACATAATTATTGTTCAGGATCATGTCTAATAGTTCTTGAATTAGATGGATCTCATCACTCTCCGCTCCATGTGCTATGAGGTTTCTGGTGACATATTCAATCCCTATGTCGTGGGGTATGGAGAAGTAAAGGTCGACTACATCTATTGTAAGAAAATGAATGTTGTTACAGTATTCAAATTTGTCTATATTTTCTAAAAAAAGCCCAGGAGTCCTTAACTATTTGTAACTCTTGGGGGACATACTTCTTTAATAACTCATCAACGAACTTGGCACAAGCATAAGTAATAGAAGACCTAGCATTGACTAAAGCCCTCATAGGGGGGTTTTGAAGGTTTTTATGAATCTTGGGTAAACCAAATAAGTTAGGTGTTTTGGGGTTGGCAACCACTATATAGTTGTAAATATCAATGCTGATCAAGCCTTCAATCAATAAGTCCCTAAAGAAGGAAAAACATTTTTTATATGCAATATTCATTTCATTGATACTTGATCTAACATAGGTGTTACTGTTCAAAATGTCCAACATTTTCTTATCATATTCCTCTTTGTCCATGATCACCAAACCACCACCTTTGTCTGGTTTCAAAACTATGACCGGTAAAGTTCTGACTAGGTTCAAGGCTTCTACTTCATTGTCTGAAACATTCCTAATGGTATTCCTCTTTCTAGTCATGTAGAGAGCCCTGAAATCAGCCTCACACATGTGTTCAAACAAAGATAAAGGGGGGCAAATTGGTGGATTGTAAGTACTAGATATCCTCAAAGGGTCTTCTACAAAAGGCTTTTCTCCAAAAATCAAGGAAAGGTTAAGTTTTCGGATGTATAACTTCAAGTCAATCAAAGTCGCTGGAAGGTCAAAGTGCTCATCAGGTACAAAGGTCAGTCCTTTGCTAAAAAGGTTACAAAGTTTGTGTCTAATGTTAAAATTAGAGTAATTGTACACTTTGAAGTCTCCAGTATTGTTTGATAAAATGACGGGTGCTGAAGTTATCTCTTGTAATTGATATTCTCTTTCCTGCCCCTCATATTGTATCTCTGTTGATGGTTCTGGCCCCTGTTGGAAAAAGAATCATTACTGTCATTAGTGTTAAAATGGTTGTTATTAGCCAAATTGTTGGCTGGGCACAAGTCAGGGTCATCATTTTTCCAATCTCCCTCAAATGTATCTAATTCTCCAACACCTGTTTCTACTCACATTGCAGGCTCAGGGTCTTTACTACCATAAGGACACACAAAGTTATTGCATTGGGTTTGATGACCAAAAATGCATTTACCCTGAGAGGTAGGTGGTTTAGGGTAAGCAGATCCATTTTTGTAGTCATTAATGTCCCTTCTTAGTTTCTTTCATTTCACCTCAGAGCTCTTAACTAATTGTTGGTCAATTGATGAAAACACTCTCTTGTAATCATAATGGTACCTCATAAAGTCTGGGTGTGTCCTTATGTCATTATTCAACCCAGTGACCTCATTTGTCAATTTTTCTATGGATATGGCATAATGCTTACACATCATGTCCATAAGTTCGGTACCATGTCTGTCAAATAAAGAAAGAAGTTCATTGTAAAATTCTGTTCCAGCTTCCAAACCTGATGGGTACTGCCAAGATCATAAACCTTTCGGTACTACTCCCTGTTTCTTACATTCTGCAAAGTAACTCACTTCCAGTTGTAGTTTTTTAAGTTTCAACATTTTCTTGTCAACTTCCTTTAAAAGGTAAGGACTCACCTCCTCCAGCCGAGCCTCTACCAACCCTTTCGTTGTGGTTGGAACCCAAAACTGGTTGTAACTTTAACCATTCAGTCATGTTAGGAAGCCCTATAAGCCCTGAGGAGGCTTCAATTGTGGAATTAAAAAAAGTGGAAACTTCACCACTAGTTTCATTCTGTCGTGGGTGTAGTACACCAGTGTGGTTCGCTCCTTCATTAGTAGCTCCATTTCCAGAACAATTACAGGTAGTCAAACGCCCTTGTAGTTGAGTGCTGGGAGCACAGTTAGCCATGATTTTAGGTCTCATTGAAGTGTTTGTTTGTGACAAGCTATCCACCCTTGTAGAAAGATTTTCAAGTTTTTCATTCATAAGCTAGATTAATTGGGTTAAGTTCACCATTTCATTCGATCCAGAGTCAGGCAGCAAAGAAGTTTGAGTGATAATATCTCCAGAGCAACCCAAGCTGGGTTCGGTAGCCATGAGAACAACTAACAATTCCAAAACTGAAGAAAAACAAACTGTCAAAAACAAACCAAAAGGTTCCGAACCAGCAGGTGTAAAACTTCAAAGGTTTATTAGAAAATGTAAACGTAAAGTGCTTTTCATCTCCCTTAGTAGGAAGACTTCTTCAGACAAAGGAAAAAATCATCAAACACAATTTAAAACCCAAAAAAGGGTTTTCTGTTAAGGAATGGATATTATATTTGGTTGCAAGCATTACTTCATTTTATTTTCTTTTTAATCACAAGATTCTGTACGAGTTTTGTTTTACCCTATGAAAAGTTGTTTGCTAAAATGTATTTTAAGGGAAACAAACAGTATTTACACTTGATTAGGTTCATGAATCTTCACTAAGACATTCTTGGTTACTTTTATCAAGTTCATGTTTCTTTTTTGAAAACTTTTTTGTTTGACACCCTGTCTACACTAAGTGGACATTTATTTATGCTTTTAATGTAATACAACTTTAAATGTGAAGGTATGCCAGTGGGTTCAATTAAGGCAGCTGTTTGTAATTTTGTAACACACACCCCTTTTTTTGGGTTTTAAATTGTGTTTGATGATTTTTTCCTTTGTCTGAAGAAGTCTTCCTACTAAGGGAGATGAAAAGCGCTTTACTTTTACATTTTCTAATAAACCTTTGGAGTTTTACACCTGCTGGTTCGGAACCTTTTGGTTTGTTTTTTGACAGTTTGTTTTTCTTCAGTTTTGGAATTGTTCATTGTGGTATTTGTTATATTAACTGTGATTCTAAACTCTTACAACAAAGCGTTTGTCTTGTGTGTGCTTTGCTACATCTTTTTATTATTAATATGTAAAGCTCTTTATTTTTCCGACTCAAGATTGTAACTATCCTGGAATGTTCAATATGTCCTGCACTTGTACAAAAGAGAACAATCCAGTTTTTGAGCAAAAGTGTTTGCAACCAACAATTTTAAAATTCTTAATAATGATATTCTTGTATCCAGAAATTGTTAATGCCTAAATATTATTTTTAAACACTTAACAGCCATTAGCCATATCTTAATGTCTATTGTTATTGCATTCTATTTGCGTATTTTTTCTTTTGACTTTCCATAAATATATATATATATATATATATATATATATATATATATATATATATGTTTCCATTTATTTGTTTCCATTTATTTATAAGATACATCAATCCATTGGTTTATGATTTTAAATTCTGAGGCTACTGACCATGTTTCTATATTGCGTATTGATATGCCACAATTATTCCAAGTTCTTATATTAACACACAGTTTAAATAGCACCATACAAATAAATGACAATGATATTATCCAGTGTTTGCATGTCATCCTTAACTTATTTGAAAATAAAAGAAAGGAAGGAAAGATTGTAATTTTCTTTATTTGAAATTTGCTAAGAGACTAATCAATAGTTTGAATTAGATGTAAAAATGCAGAAAGTTATATCCTGTTGGTATAACAAAGTCTATGTCCGTAGGTTCATGGTGAATAAAAGTGAAAAGGAGAACTGCATTCCATATTGATATAATTTTAATAAAACATTGGATAATATTATTGTAGCTTATTTGTATGATACCGTGTAAAACTGTCTAATAATTTTATCCCTAAATATTTTATGTGTTTAAATACCTAATTATCCAGTTGCATCAATATTTGTATTCAAAATTTTAATTGTAGTTCTATTTTCATTAACTTTGAGGTAGCTGTGTCTGTAAATTATTCTGGTGTACCAACTATTTTTATTACTCACGTTCGGTTTTTGCTAAATTAAATAAAATGCCAACTGCTAATAATAATTTTTGCTGATGCTAAATATTTGAAATCCCTTTATGATAGTCATGTCTAATGAAGTCTGCCAATGGTTTTATGAATAATACAAACAGAAGGGGTGACAAGGAATATTACTGCTATTTTCTTTTTAATATCTATTCAGCTGGGTATGAACATATGCCATACAGTCATAATAAAGCACATGTACTAGGTATATAGATTATTTTGACCATCTGAAAGTAACCAATACTTTAAATAAATATTGTCAGTTCAAAAGTCAGATTTTTTGTATCTCTAAGATTACTATTGTAAGCTGTTTCTTTTTGTATTTCACATAATCAGTTAACATTAATACATTGACATTCCTCAGGATTCAATAAAGCATTTTTTCCTTGCCAAAATAGTGCAGCAGCTTCTGCATGGAATATGGCTGCCAAGGGATTTAAACAAGACCAGGGGTGTGCACAAGCCTGCCAGCACTATTCTGGCATGGACACCACTGAATAATGCTAATTACCTCATCTGTTGGTGAAAACCATGCAAATGAGGTAAATAAGTGATTCAGTAAGCAGGCAGGCATTCGTGCCAGAACAATGTCCATTAAAGAAATGTATTTGGTTACTGACCATGTACATTTCTGCAAAAATAAAAACGGGGGCATGATAGCTCAAAGTAAAGAATGTATTATGATCATTAGGCATGTGAATGGCCAAAAAATATGGCCATTGGCATGGAAAAGAGTTGCAAAATTATAAAAATCAAAGTTTATTTTTTTTGTTCAGTTTCGGCCATTTAAGCATAGTGCAGCGGCACGCAAACGAGATTGTGCAGAAAATAAAAAAAAAATGTGAAAAGACAATTTTAAGTAAAATCTGCATTTTGCCATTATAGTGGATACCATGCAGAATCAAAACAATAACAGGTAACACTGGCTGCTAAGGAGAAAGGCTCTGGTGTAGTGATGTAAGAAGGGACTAAGGCAGTGGGGTATGCAAATGAGCAAAATTTACTGAATAGCAAAATGAGAGACCATTGTCTGGATGCATCTAACCATGTAGGGGCAATAAGGCAGTGGTGTAAGCAGGAGAAACAGCTGACATGAAAAGAGGGTGTGTCATACTTGGTGTAAACACATTGGAGCAACACAGCTTCCATTTGAGCTTATCTAAGCACAGCTAAGCAAGGAGGTGTGTTTGAGGCTGTATTTACTTATTCCTTGAAATGGGGAGTGTGTTCACATCCAGGGGAGGGCCATTTCTGCTTAAAAGTGTTTACTTTAGCTAAACAGGTTTGTGTGGCATGCACCAGCTCTTAAACAAAAAAAATAAATAACCCGGAAATAGCAGAACTGTTTATATTTGGGCAGTGGGTTTGCATGGCACACTCCAGGGGTAAAAAGGGGCAGAAATGGGAAGGGGAAAAAATGGGAAATAGCAGTTAAAAGCAATCAAGTACAAATAGCATAGTTGGCAGGTGGAATGTATCATAGTCAGCCAATCATACAGGCAGCATCTGCAGCACAACAGTAAAAAATACGCAAACACCTTTCAGTCTGTTTTTTCCCACAGACTCTGCACCATTGGTGTACACACTCAGGGGAATTTTAACTGGCAAAATGTTAGGGGCTGCTGTCGATTTGATACATCAGTATGTACTAGATGTTGAGGGCAGTGAGGAGGATAATGCTGAAAACTGTCCCAGACTGAAGAGGAGAAGAGTGTTCAGACCCAGGGTAACCTACCAGGGGCTACATGACCTGGAGATACTAGAGCGCTACAGGGTGGACAGGGACATACTTCAGCAACTCATCGAGCTGTGCTGGTCTCACCTCAGACACAGAGCCAACAGAGGGGAACCCATCCCAGTGGATACCAAGATATGTATAACCTTAAGTATACTAGCTACAGGTACTTTACAAAGACTTACTGGGGACATCATGGGGATCTCACAGGCATCTGCATCCAGGGTACTCCACCAGTTCCTGGATGCCATGCTACCACATGCCGGTGAGCACATTTACTTCCCCAGCACCCTGAGGAAAGGACCATCAGTATGTGCATCTTTCAACATGTAGCAGACTACCAGAAGGTACTGGTTGCCATAGACTGCATGCACATCCACATCAAAGCCCCCCCAACCGGTGAACAGGGTAGGGTCTATGTAAACAGCAAGGGCTTTCACTCCATCAGCTGCCAGGTTGTGTGCATTGCCCAGGGCATTATCATTAATATGTGTGCTGGCAGACCTGGAAGCTATCATGACTCCGACATCTGACATTCCTCGCAGCTGTACCAGGGATTTGCCAGAGCAACATCCCATATGGCTATCTGGTGGGGCATGCTGGCTATGAACTGGAGCCATGGATAATGACAGCCATCAGAAATGCACACACACACCTACTCAAGAATGCCATAATGAGGCACACACACAAACCAGGATCATTGTATAGTTTGTGTTTAGGATGCTCAAGTCACGGTTTTGCTGACTTGACATATGTGGTGGAGCCCTGCAGTACTCTCCAGCCACATGTGTACACAAATGTTCATAGTATGTGCCATGCTACACAATATGATCTGCAGAAACAGCTGCGGCAGGAGCAGCATGAGGAAGGGCCACACAGCTCCCCACCATTACCAATGTCCTCAGAGGCACAGAGGGACTCGGAGGAGGAACCCCATGAGCCAGCTCCTGTAGACAGATGGAGTTGTGCCCAGTATACCCTGGCCTTGGTAAAGAGGCAATGCATAGCACACACACTGACACTGTAGGCACCCAGGGACTGACACCTCTCTCTGACTCACACTGCCACACACACACACACACACACACACACACACACACACACACACACACACACACACACACACACACACACACAGTAAAATGGATGCCAAACACTTCACACTACATGTACCTTACCATGTATAGGCAGTGTACTGCATGCATCTGACATAGGCAGCCCTCAAGCACCATACTCACAACTGTTGCAGGCACAAGGTAAGTCAGTCTTCTTAACAATAAATGAATGGAGTAGTATGTTCTGGTAGCATATCTATGGTATTGTTGCATGCATGCAAGGGAATGGGGTGGCCTACAGGGATAGCAGCAGGCAACTGACAACTATGTGGGACACCAGGAAATGTTTGCCCAATACTGGCTCCCCCACACTATGCAGTAGTACCCAAGGTGACAGATCCCACTACAGTATATGTGGGGGGCCAACTGACTGGGGGGTCACAGGTCACAGGCATGGATGTCAGTGTGGGGGTCCCATACTCACCCCTCATCCTCACCCAGCAAGTCAGCAGTAGAAAACCATAAAGAAATGTCTTCCAAAGGCTCACAAATGGTGACAATAATGAAATATCCTCCTATAGACTTACACAGTGATTGCACAGCAGGTCTTGCAGTTGCAGTAAGGCTCTGAAGGGTAAGAAGTCTGAAACTCAAATGTATGCTATTAAAATATGACCTGTGGTCTTTAGTGATATGCCTCTAGTATCCAAGACAAGGCACAATACTATGCTAAATGGAACCAAAATGTAAAGCAAATATCAGCACAGTCTGTGCTAATGTGTACAATTAACAGGTGTGCTCCCCATACCCATATTCCCATAGAAATGCAGTAACATGTATGTTTGTAGGGAAATAGCAGCAGAGCACACATTGCCAGAGCTGTCCCAATCAACATGATAACTTGCATGTCCACATTATGCAGGGGTCAGTGAGCTTTGTATATGTTTGGTTAATACTGTCTGCATGTGGCCAGTACTTACTCCCGGCTGTTATGTACTAGTGGCCCAGGTACAGTACTGTGGTTGACAGGGCCATGTTCCAAGAACTGCAGTGCCAACTATTCTATATGTCAAATTCACCGACAGTAGGAGTTTTACACACTGTTCAGATGTCAATATCTGTTAATGCAGGAAAGCTGGATAGGTCATGGACAGGGGGCCACACATATGGACAGTACACAGCTTAAAGTAACCAACACAATGTCTACCCTACTTCTCAACTCTACAGACCTATTGCAGAATGTCAAGAGGTTTGCACCATATTTGTGGTCTGTATATCATAAAATAGTGGTTGTCTGGCAATTCATTGGCAAATCATGTAAGACTAAGGTCAGAAAATAATGACAATTTGTAGTGTAGGACTTCATACACTATAGAAACAGGCATGCTAATGCAAAACATATTATTGAATCACCTTTCTAGATTTGTAAGTCCAGTAATTAAAAATGGTCCCCATATTTAGGCCTCTGTCCTCCAATTGCTTATGGATTTGTCCAGATGTCTGGCTCTCAGACGTTGAGAGGTATGGTGCCTAGTAGGATGGCAGGTACCTGAAGTCAGTGTACTGCCAGTTTATAAAAGGCTGCCACCTTTCTGTGTCAGCACTGACAACATGTCACTGGCCAACAGTCATAAACCTGGAATGACACAGTTTGTCACAGAAGGAGCACAAGTATGCCTTGTATTACTGTTCTGCTTGTTCTAACATTGTATTTGCCTGCAAACTATTTGCAAAACAAGAAAGGGTCATGTCAAAACAGCAATGGCAGACAGTGGGGAAACAGACATACCCATAAGAGAAAACAAGCAATTACCAAACCAGTCTCCCAACTGTCTATGTTTGGCAAAACATTATTTGCACCCTGTCCCCATGTTTGGGCCTTTGTCTGACTGTCATATTTGGGCCTGTTTAGAAGTCAGTCTGTGATGGTATGACACCTAGACCCACATGTAGCCTCATAATAACATATAGCAACACAAACCGTCCAAGGATCACAGCAAATGTAGTGGTGCAATGATGGACAACCTGCTAAATAGTTACACTCAGAGGTGTGAAGTCCCCAACCTTGTGTGTGTGTAACGGCATGTACCCCGCTTACATCAGAATTACAAATACATAACAGCAGCCATGGTGGCCAAAGCCTGTGACTGGACTACAGAAGGAAAAAGAGACACATATAAGGGGAAGGGGAACCACTGGCCAGACAAATGGAGAATGTCCACTCCAGAACAAATTGTGCAGTAACATAGGTGCCATGCAGTGTATGGAGTCAGTAAACATCACCTGCCAATACGCAACACACACCCATGTAAGTGGAGGTCTGCAACAAAACATAAACCCAAAAAATGGACACCTCAGAGCTAAAGTCACATGAGAACCCCACAAACCTACACATTAACAGACCACATAGACTCTACACACCAGGGTCTTGCAAACACTAAGGCCTTACCTCAAACCCCAAACACCTACCACACAGATAGGTTAACAGCACTGTCCCTCTACCCTGTTCTGTACAGACTTTGCTGAGGTGACCCCTGTCTGGCATACAAAGCAATCCAGACTCTGCCTTGATGGGACTGTTGCACATCAGGAACTCAAAGCCCACTCTATCAACCTGTAGGCCCAGCATCAACCTGGGCTGTGATATCTGTACGGCTTGTCAGTGTGACAGATATGTGTACCACACACTTCCCCATCTGTGGAATACACTCCCTGTCAACAGCAAGCCAAGTGCCTCTATACCCCTAGTGATGTGCTCCCCATATAAGTGCATGGGAAACACAAAATAAAGTCCTGTGATTCCATCTGTGTCCCTGCTGGACAAGGGCTCTGTGTGCTGACATGTCATAACATGAGCTACACTCTCATCGGTGTGGGTTATAAGGGCTTCAGGGCCAATACCCTACTAATGTCATAGCAACCGATCAACCTATTCACAACTGTCTGTCAGTTGTTCGCCACATTGCTCTGTACTGCTCTGCTACTGACATACCTGGAAGTCACAGTGCTATGTGGAATATACTACATATATAATGGACATTTCTGCACAGTAGAATGCACTCTGTACCCATACCCATACCTGTCAACCTCTGGCAGCAAGACATCTGGGCAATGTCATAAATAAAAGTGAGACAAAGGCCGAATGATAGGCACATGTTGTAAATATTGCCCTTACATAGTGAGAACATTGGTAGAATAATAGGGTTTGCATTAGCAGTAATTGTCTGAAGGTTATGAAGTCTGAAACACTAATGTGTGTTATTATTTTGTAATGTCAACCTTCAAGTATATGCAACTAACTTGCCATAAAAATACAAGTTCATGTAGACTGGATGAAATTTCTAGAAATACGCATGGACAATCTGCCAAAAAATGTACACTTGAGAGGTATGGCAACACCAGGATATGACTTTTCAGGTAAGAAGAATACCACACAAGCAGGAGATCCCCAGCCAGTATATCACCAAGTTGATGGACTGTTTACACAGCTTCATCAGTCAACCAGCTGTAGCCACACCTCTCAACTGGCCTTTTTGGGCAAGAATGTATATAGTTGGGCTCATAATACTGGTCTGTGCATCGTACATCTTGTATTCCTCTGGTAAAGCACTGTGATGAGCTGAATATGTCTATCACTAGGTAATGAGACAATACATTCCAGTGTCAGACCAGACATGTCAGAAAATATCTGCTAAAACAAACCCAGTATCTCTAGGAAAGTACTGTTTACCTTTGAGAGGTATAGCTGTAGCACATAAAACCCTAGACCGGAGTACAACTATCTCTGGAATGGAGTCCCACGCTCACTATAGAAGGTCATACTGGGCATGCTCCTACACTTAGAGAATCACAGGCCATGTTTGAACCCACATTGGACTATTTAATTGTATTGTGCATATATGTCTTTGCATACAGACAACTATGTACACCCTAACTGTCCCAACACACACCCATCAGACAAGATTACCCTCAGCTAGCTGTAGGTGGCCCATATGTGATATATCTGTATCTGTTGCATGTGATGCACAGACATATATATGGGTAACATATAACAATATGTCAAGTATACACACACATAGACATGGGGAAGAGAGAGAGACAGGCAGTGATAGAGAGAGAGAGAAGCACACAGGGGGATGCACACAGAGAGTGAGTCATACACAGGGATACCCTGAATGGCATAGTGTGATGTCCTGCTGCAGACAGTGGCATACTGGTCATAGCCAGTTGCACATGCGGGCATGAAGGTGAGCTCCATTGTGTAATAGTACTGAGGTGGGGTTATAATATCACATCACCTGCCTTTGTGTGTGTGAGTGTGTGTGTGTGTGTGTGTGTGTGTGTGTGTGTGTGTGTGTGTGTGTGTGTGTGTCTGTGTGTCTGTGTGTGTGTGTCTGTAGGTTTAAGTATTAGGAGGCCATTCTCACACCACTCAGTACACTTCCCATTGCCCTACTTCACAAGCTCTGCTGCTGCCATTCACATTAGAAGTACTATTGGACACCTGTCAGCCCTATAAGCTATGTAGTGCATGTGATAACTGTGTAACACTATAGTACAAATAACTAGATAGGTAGAGGTTCTCATCTCAGTCCTGCAAATGTAAGTGTGTGTGTGTGTGTGTGTGTGTGTGTGTGTGTGTGTGTGTGTGTGTGTGTGTGTGTGTGTGTGTGTGTGTGTGTGTGTGTGTGTGTGTGGTTGATTGTAGGTGAAGCAATTTTAGGCCATTCCCACCCAGTGCCACTTTGCAGAGCCGTGCTTTAGCAGTCCTGCTGATGTCATTCACCTTAGAAGTATCTTTGGAAATGTATCAGCCCTATAAGCTCTGTAGCATGTGCGATAACTATGTAACACTATAGTACAAATAACTAGATAGGCAGGGCTTATATTCCCAGTTCTGGCAAATGCATGTGTGTGTGTACAAGTGTTTGTAAGTATGTATGTTTGTAGACTGAAGCATTTTGAGGACTTTCCCACCCAGAACACTTCCCAGTGCCTTACTTTAGCAGTCCTGCTGATGTCATTCACTTTAGAAGCACCTTTGGGCACTTGTCAGCCCTATAAGCTCTGTAGTGCATGTGATAACTGTGTAACACTATATTATGAACCACTAGGTAGGTAGGGGTTCTAATCCAAGTCCTGGCAAATGTAAGTGTGTGCGAGTGTGTGTGTGTGTGTGTGTGTGTGTGTGTGTGTGTGTGTGTGTGTGTGTGTGTGTGTGTGTGTGTGTGTGTGTGTGTATGTGTGTGTTTGCATGTGTGTGTGTTTTTCTTTGCAGATGGAACAGTTTTAGGTCATTCCCAATAGTACACTTCCTAGTCCCCTACTTTAGCAGTCTTGCTGATGTCATTCCCCTCAGAAGTAGCTTTGGACAATCCTCAACCATATGAGCACTGTGATGTGTGCAATAACTATGTAACAGTATAGTATAAATAACTAGATAGATAAGGGTTCTATTCTCATATCTGGCAAATGTGTGTGTGCATCTATAAGTGTATGTGCAAGAGTTTGTAAGTGTGTATGTTTGTAGGTTGAAGTATTTTGAGGGCTTTCCCACCCACAACACTTCCCAATGCCCTACTTTAGCAGTCCTGCTGATGTCATTGCCCTTAGAAGTAGCTTTGGACAGCACTCACTCCTATAAGCTCCATGGCATGTGTAATAACTAAATAACAGTATAGTACAGGTAACTAGATAGGCAGGGGTGCTACACTCAGTTTTGGCAAATGTGTGTGTGTGTGTGTGTGTGTGTGTGTGTGTGTGTGTGTGTGTGTGCGTGTGTGGTGTGTGTGTGTGTGTGTGTGTGTGTGTGTGTGTGTGTGTGAGTGTGCGTGTGTGTGTTTGTGTGAATCATACCCTCTGGGTGTGTGGGTTATACCATTTTGAGGCATGTGCCACCCAGTACACATCCCATTGCCCTACTTTACAAGGCCTGCTGATGATATTTACCTTAGATGTGCCTGTATATAGCTGTCAGCCCTCTAAGCTCTGTGACATGTGCAATAACTGTGTAATACTAGAGAAAAATAATTAGATAGCTAGGAGTTCTAATCTCAATACTGACAACTATAGCAGTGTGTGTGATACATTTCCCCTGTGGCTGTTGTGTGTGTGGGTTATACCATTTTAAGGCCTGTTGACCCCCTACCCATGACATTACTTTACAGAACCTATAAATAGCATCTGCCTCACATACACCATATAACACTATACAACCCATACTAGTCATCTGTACAGATGTACATGGGATATCCACATGTTTGCAACCTATATGTGGTCTGTGTCCCCTAACAATGAACATTCCTGTGATATCATTGCCAAATATGTCACAGTTATTGTAGTGACACACATGACATTGTACCTGATTGACACATAATGCTGATACAAAGTCTGTCACTCAATCACTGGTGCAAGTATGTAGGAGCAGTCGATCAGACCAATCACTATCTTTGGTGGGTTATCCCAACATCCATAAAGGCATTCACAAGATTACCTGTTGTAAGAGGTTGTGTGTTATGTCCCAGGCATATAATCTATGTGGAATGTGTTGTGTACACAGCACTATAGTACATACAAGTGGATATGTAGGGTTACTAATATGTCTATTGGCAACTGTGTATGTGTTTCTGTATGCCCAGCCCCTGTGGCTGTCTTTAGTGTGTGTATGTGATGGCTATTCCATTTTGTGTACTCTTCCACCCTGTGAACTCCCCCATTGCCAACCTAGTGTTAGCCCATACAGATGTCATCCATCATACAAACAGAGTTACACAGTTTCTAACACCAAGCCACTGTGATGAACTTAATGGTCATATCACTGTGTATTGTACATTAATAAATGGGTAGGTCAGCTACTCTGAGGAGTGTCACCTCCATGTGCATTTCAATGGATGTCCCCATGCAGCAGTGTGTGTGTCAGATGGCTCTAACATGTTAAGGGCCCCTGAACCCACCATTGGCAATCCTAACAGCCCCTGCAATTGTCACCCACTTCAATAGTAGTGGCAGAAACTGCCACACTACAGTACCACTGTGCTATTTGTGTTATGTATCTAGCGCTATCATTTGTAAGACTGTGCAGGTAGGGGATGTGCTCAGTCCTTCATCAGCTGCCCTATGTACTGGACTATGAACTATGACTCTGTGTGCACAACCAGCATGAGAGGCCAGACATGCATATGAGATAGCAGACACACATGCTGGTGATTGTCAGGTTAGAATACATACCCCAAACCTGTCATACACAGTACCAGGCATACTCTCATCACCTGCATGATGCTTCAGTGGATGGGACAGAAATGGCAGGGGCAAAAAGTGCTGATAGCTGAATCTGTTGCAGTTGAAATAAAGGCTAAGCTTGTGAGGGACTAGTACCAGTACTCAAGTAACCTCCTCTGTATGTGTGAGCCTGTGGTCCTACAGAACACTCTGATGACATGTATGAAGGCTAGGTGGCTGTGTCACGGGTATGTATGCAAGGTCACACTGTCTGCCACAATTTCCCCTCACACACTGTTGCATGTAAACACACCTGATAAACATGTACATATACAGCAGTACCTTGGCTATGAAAAGGTCACTGTGTTTCCACTCCACCTTACTCATCATTGCTACTATCAGCAGGGACACAGCCTGCAGACACACAGACACCTGGAACACAACTGGAATACAATATGTGACACTACAGTCAATCAGCAGTACTAACAGCACTAGTACATTATGGCTATCAAGGTACATATACCTCGTTGTGTACCTATACCTACTGCCAGCAGACAGCACTTTACACAGCATGACATTGCTACACTGTACTGTAGTCACCCCATGCATCAGACCCACATGAGCTTGTCCATACATCAATGGTATGGGTAACAGGGTTGTGGCACAAGTATCATCACATGCACAGGGTGTGGTGTTGGATTGCCAGAGGCCTAGGCTGGGCCATATGGCTGACATTGTGTGTGTGTGTGTGTGTGTGTGTGTGTGTGTGTGTGTGTGTGTGTGTGTGTGTGTGTCTCTGTGTGTCTGGAGGGGTGGTATTCAACTGGGCTATGCAGAGGAGCTGTGCATGTCTGGTGGTGACCAGCATGTGATAGGGATGTGTGAGTGTCTGCACACCATCAAGCCATATGGATGCCAGACACAGGGCTATTTTGGACAGCTGTGGACCACATATGGCAGGATGTATGGTTAACTGTCTCCTGGCTGGGATGTAGGAACTGGTTCTGGCAGGAGTATCACTGGCACCACCAGGGCGAAGGACAGGTGCAGTACTACTCCCGAATGGTGACTGCTGTCTGCTGGATCTGCGTTCCTGACAGGACTGGACAGGACAATGTGCCTATGGCCTGCTCCGGTGTGGTGTGGCCAGCACCCTCCCTTCTATAGTGCTGCTGGTACTGCCACTACGGGACTGTGAATGTGCATGGCCACATGGGCTCTCAGCTGATCATGTTGCTGACCTAATCCCCCTGACCAATACCCTACTCCCACCACATGCTCAAGCACAGACATTGCGCGGTCAAGCAGTGACAATGTCTCACCCCACTGTCTATCCACGACATAGACAAGATGATGTATGGCATCACAAATGTCATGGAGGTCACGCATGGCAGGAAGTGCTTCATTCATGACCCTGAGCATCTGTCTGGTGTTGTGGTCAGTATGTGACTGTGCCTCCATGATGGACTGTAACATGCGTCTGGTGACACCTTCTGAGTTACTTGCGACAGGGACTTGATGGGCAGCAGTTCTCTGTCGAGCACCCTTGTCCATCTGCCTGTGTGTGTGAGTGACCTTGCCTGCTGTCTGACTATGGCTGGTGTCTACACTCACACTCGCCATAGTCAACACACTAGCCTGTTCCATGCCACCACCCTCAACCTATCCGTTATCTGTGGCTGCTGGGGACTGGGTATGTGTGGGCATACTGACTGAGTGCGGGGACATGGTGGGTGAAAGTAGGATACCAAACAATGGCACCAACAACCCCACCTGCGACTCAGTATGACCACCATCATAATGGGAGTCCACTAAGACACTAATATCAGGTTGTGAGGGGGGGGCATCAACCCCATGTTCACCTGTGAGGGGAAGACAAAATATGTGAATTAATACCCTGCAATATAATGTTTGCTGATATACACACACACACACACACACACACACACACACACACACACACACACACACACACACACACACACACACTCCTGGTATAGTCTGGCACAGCTTCGACACCTATGGGCCTATCAGGGCAGACCTTACGGTAGTTCTGCCTGCCACAATCCATCTCTTTCACAGCTACTATAAGGCCCACAACAAAGGGTGACAAATGTTACTGTGTGATGGGCCTAGTAGCAGAATGGTAATTGTGACCAAGACCAAGGCTATTGTACTGAGCTATATGGGTCTATATTATAAGATTGAAGAATAAAAACGTTGACTTACCTATCATCGACATGAAAATGTTGAAGCTGCACTTCATCAAATGACCAAATCACTGATTTCTTTCCCTTGGAAAGAAATCAGTTGGTCATTCTGTTACATCTGCCCTTTACCCAACTGCAGTGTAATCTTGGAGTTAGAATATTTAGTTAGGGGGGTGGGGGGTGAAGCCCCCCACTTAAAAGTGTTTATTTTTATGTGGTGTTCATTGTTGGCCTACTGATTTATTTCCCTTGGAAAGAAATCAGTGATTTGCAGTTTTGATGAAGTACAGCTTCGAGATTTTTGTGTCGACAAAAGGTAAGTCGACCTTTTTATTCTTCGATCTTATAATATAGACCCGAGGTTTACAGTGTCACCAAGTGCATATGTTCGTACTGTAAGAGCTGACTTACTGCTATACAGACCACACACAATGAAAAGGTGTAACGATATGTGATGATAACTGATGAAGAATAAATACTATATATTATCACTGCTGTACCTACAAAGTTCATAATCACAGGGATTCATTTCAGACAACATTGCAGGACAGTCTGCAATATATACAGGAAACATGTAAAGTACTAGGTGCCTAGCCTCATAAGATGATACCAGGCTATTGGCCCTGATGCCCTCGTAAGTCTGGCCCAGACTTTTGCCCATGTCCCTTCAAAGCCAGCACCTGGTTTCCCTGTCCAGCTGAGACACATGCGGGATCCCATGGGTGTCTCATCCATTTCCCATGCAGTCATCCAGCTTCTTATTCAATAGGGCTATACACATACTCTGCAAAACATGGGGAGGGAGTGTATTTTACTGACAGTGTATTGTGTGGGACACTACACTATCCCACCAACAAGTACTATACATGTCACAGACCAAGTGAGGGCCTTGCATGTGTATTGCATGAGTGGGGTTTGTCTTACAGATATGCAGAAATGCCATCAAGGCTGTTTTGTAAATGGCCTTGTATGCCAGACACACGTCACCTATGACCAGTCTGTATGAGGCTGAGTACAGGGACAGGGCTTTCAGCCTATCTGTATAGGATAGGTGTTCCAGATCTTGGATTTTCCTGGTCAGGAACCTCTGTGGTATCTGCAACTGCTGCATTTGCTTGGCAAGGTACATGCCAAAGGAGCCATTGTACTTGGTAATGCATCTGATAAGGGTGGAGTACAGGAAGTTTGTGGCCTCCTGGTTCCTGGATGATATACCTGTATTTGTGAGGTGGGCAGTGTAGACAGTCTTCCATACAATGGTACCCACAGGGTGGGAAACTGTCAGGTTGCTACCAACCTTGGTGCACAAGTCACCTTACACCTGATTGAATGCTCAGTACATTATTAGTGTCATAACTAGTGTGGATGACATCTGCCATAGCAGGACGAATAAAGTATCTCCTGGCATTCAGTTTGCAGCAATGTTTATTGCACCAGTCATTCATTTGAGTGAGGCCCTCTTAAAGGATGCTCACATCAGTAGGGGAATGTAAGACTATAGCCAGCTTGCAAGCATCTGTAAACCTGGTCAGCCACAGACCACTGCTATTGTCTTTTAACTCAGATATGTGTATCTCAAACAATAGAGCCCCTAGACCGATCCTTGCAGTACACCACTCTGGAAGACTCTACTACTAGAGGAGGGTTCTACTACTTTAATCAAGTGGGTACTATCACTGAGCCAGATAGCTACCCATCTGGTAACATACAAGTTGATGCCTAGCTGTGTAGGCATATGTATCCTGGCTGCTTGGGGATTATTTTGCAAGAATTAGGCTAGGTGAAAATAGGGAATGTTCACCAACTTCCCCTTGTCCTTGTGTTTGTTGACCACTTTAGAGAAGTTGACCAGGTTTAACAGGCCTGATCTGTCTTTGACAATACCACACTGTGTGGGCTCAGGCATTTTAAGGTTGCCGATGTCCCTGTTCATAATGTCGTTGATATTGCCTTCCATGCCCTTTCAGAGCAGGCTAGTTAGGCTGATGATCATATGATTGGCTGGGTCAGTGGATTGTTCCACCTTTGTGTATAGGAATGATAGTGGCTGTCCTCTGTGCAGATGGGATGACACCAGTGCTCAGGCTCTGGTTAACTACAGTGTGTAATGGAGTTGAGATATCATGCCTGAGTTCATGTAGGATGCAGCCAGGGATGGTATCAAGCCTATGGAGACTTCAATGTGTTGCCTTTGAGAGGGCATTATTAACCTGCTTCCTAATGATGAGGGAAGGGGGGGGGTGCTGTATGTGCACATGTGTACTGATGGGGGGAAAGGGGGGTGATGTTTACACTTCGTCTGTCTGCAGCAGATTGCTTATATCTATGCTGTATGTGTATGTGGTGTTATTGATCACCACTACAGAGCAGATTTGGGTGTTACCTCTGGGATTGCAGACATATGTGTGGAAGGCCTAGTGATTGGACTTGATGGATGTGTCAGATTTGCACTCACATATAGATTTAGGGTGATTCACCTGTGACCTTATTTGCTTGTTCAGACCAAAGTGACATTGCTTCCAATAAGGCACCTGCTTCTTCTTGACCCTGTCCAGCAATTATTTTCACCTATTATGGTATTTGTGTATTGCTGCTGTCCACAACGGACATTTTCCCTACCTTGAGGGAGATGATGTTGCCCTGTCAGGTATTGCTGAGTCCATACAGCTATGTAGGTGCTCACATGGTATTGCGGTGTGGGCTTGGACACTACTGCTAGTTCCAACTAATGGGACAGTGGCTGTAAAGCTACTTATACCTTCTCTGAGGAGATTTATAGTCATTTGTGTAAAGTTTATTTTGTTTGACCCTGATAGGGGGTGGCAGGGGAGATGGTGACCTGATCATTGATGGCTATGTGGTTAGATCTTATCAAGGAGGATTACACTGTAGGAGTGCTAAAGTGGCTACTCATGTTGGTTAGGATCAGGTACAGGATATTTCCGCCTGTCATAGGAGTGTTGACCGGATGATTCACTGCATTGCCATCAGGTGGCATAGGTCATGCACACTATGGTTGGATAGTTAAAGTCACCCAGGAGCAGGGTAGACGATTGAATCCTGACAGATTCCAGCAAGTCCTGATGCATGTGGTTGGTGTCCAGAGCCATGTTTGGAGGTATGTAGCTAGCTATGATTTGAGTAGGTGTTTTGTTAACTGTTAACAGCACTTGGGATGTCTCCTGTGGTCATACTGTTTGGCCAACCTGGAGGTGTGTATGACAATGTTTAAAACTCCACATCCTGTAGCTTTGCAGCCCTTCATTTGGGGTCTAAATGTATGATGGGATGAATAACCTGGTGAGATTAGTGTGCTCTCCACAGCTGCAAACCAGGTGTCAGTGACTACACAAATGTCGGCATCCTACAGGACAAGGTACACTTACAATGACATGGGTTTTATGCTAAGGCACCTAGCTTTTGTTAGAGCAAGACATCTGCACAAAGGCACACATCACTGGTGGACAAAGGCCAGAAAATAGTGACAGTTTATGAATCTAGTTGCCAGCAAAGACGGTTTCTCATTCACAGGTCTACTCCACAGGATATGACATCTGACATTCAAATGTATGCTATTATGTTATGACTTCAGTCTTTGATGGGTTGACAGTGATGTGCCAGACAATACATAACTGTATGAGGCACTGACTACAAATATGAGGCAGACATGTGGTCAGTTTGCATAACTCTGGGCAGTTGACAGGTATGGGCTCAGTATATAACATACAGTTCAACACACACTTCTGCGCCTGTTGTTTACTATCCACATACCCTATAGAAGTCTCTTGCATTTGTAAGACAAGCATATGTATCATAGTAGCATTCACAGGTGACATGAATATTTACAACATTCCAGATAGCTGGCCTAGCTGTGTTACAGTCAGTACTGGACAATAGACACACCAGTAGTAGTTATACATGAGCTGACCTTTGCTGGGGTGACTCAGGGGCCAGAGCTGTGATCCATGACACTGCAGACAGGGCAAGCAGGAATGGCCATAGGTGCTAGACAGCAGCATGTGAGTCCAGCAGGTCTTGTTGTGACCTGGTGTTTAACTTCTTATTTCACATTATTGCATCCATCCTTCTGCATTCCATTACAAGCTTAAGTTATTGACATACCTGTTATAGTGCTAAAGAGTTTCCTCAGAACAATGCAAATGTTTAGGTTTGTGTAGTCATAGTCTGTCTTTGTGAAGATGGGTTCATACCTGTGTTGCATAGGCACCAGCTTGCCTTTTGCAGATAATGCTCATGAGCTGGTGATGGCCTGTGCACCAATTGGTGTCTCCCACTTGCTACTTGCATCCTGAACAGCTGTATTGTCATAGCAACACAGTGCCATAATTAAGTCCTTCATGTGGGCCTTGCCCCTTTTCCTTGCCTGTAGGGAGGACATTATGGAGGTGTGGGGGCTACAGCTTTACAGATGGTAGGTAGATATACCTCTCAGAACAAGACATGTAGAGAAAGTCCAATAACATGGGGACAAAACTCCACAATTGGGTACAGATTGTAAATAAGTATTGCTGTTATATATATACATCTACTCCTCATAACATCTAAACTCAAAACATCAAGACCATAACAGCTAAACTTCAAAACATCTAAAAGTCATAACATCAAATCTCAAAACATTGAAAACTACAAAGCAACTATAAATAACACCACACACTGTTTACTACATTTCTGCAGGGGGGCAAACCCCCTGCACCCCCAAGTGGGGGGCTCCACCCCCACACACCCCATAAATTAAATATAGCAACTCCAAGATTGCACTACAGTGGGAGAAAAAGTTAATTTCCTAATCCCACTGTAGTGCCATCTCGGAGTTGGTATATTTAATTTATGGGTGGTGTGGGGGGTGCAGGGGAGCTTGCCCCCCTGCAGAAACATAGTAAACAGTGTGTGGGATGTTATTTATAGTTGTTTTGTAGTTTTCAATGTTTTGAGATTCGATGTTATGACTTTTAGATGTTTTGAAGTTTAAATGTTATGGTCTTGATGTTTTGAGTTTAGATGTTATGACCATTCAATGTTTTGATAGGTAACTATATATATATATATATATATATATATATATATATATATATATTTTTATATATATAATATATATATATATATATATATATATATATATATATATATATATATAAATATTTTTATATATATAATCTATATATATATATATATATATATATATATATATATATATATATATATATAGGGTTCCAATTAGATGACTGAAGATGCATTCGATAGAATGAGCCTTGGTCGAGCTTAAAACAAAAAAAGGCAAAATAGCAAAGTGGCTTTTAAAGAAATTCTTTCCAGGGAACGAATTTGCTTGGGCACTTCCATTACTTTGCCATTTTTGTCACTGTAGTGCAATCTCGGAGTTGGTATATTTAAGTAGGGGGGTGTGGGGGCACAGCCCCTCACTTTATATATTCTTTTAATGTTTTTTTTTTTTTGGAACAGCGATTTTTTTTCCCTTGGAAAAAATCACTGTTCTGAGCTTTCGAGATTGTAAGCTTTTGCTTACATGGGGTTGATTATTCATCATTCACTTTTTTAAGCATTCGATGAGTACTATGGATATATATTTTTCTCTTATGTTAAATGACTGTAGTGCATGATATGGTTGCAAAAACATTGCAAATTCCTACAGCTCAGATGATAGAGAGGTATGTTGCTGTTATTGTAGTGCACAGGCTCTGGGGTTCAAGACTTGATAGTGATGACTTTTTTTCATTAATGTTAAATGACCATAATGCATGATATGTTTGTAAAAGCATTACAAATCCTCACAGCTCAGATTGTGTAGTGGTACATTGTGGTGATTGTAGTGCACAACATCTTGGGTTTGAGACTTGTGAGAGTTCAGATGTGTAATGGTACATTGCTGTGATTGTAGTACCCAGTATCTTGTGAGGGCTGATTCTTTTGTTGCTGGGCAGAACAAGGGCTGATGGAGACAGTGTAACTTATTCACTTTTAAGCAGTTGTAAGTGGGTTTGCACAGTTTTGTACAAAGCTAAGCATTGCTAACAGACGGTTAAGCCCTCTTAGCTTTACTTAGGACCTCTTATTCCCGCTTACATGTGCACTAATTTTAATTAAAGAAAAGAAAAAAGGGTGATAGGAAAGCAGTAAAATGGGGGCAAGCAGGGGGTAAAACATTCAGAAAAAAACAGATAGGGATGTACAGGACAGGTGTAGGAAAGGACCACAGCTCTACATTTCCTCTGCAGCAACATCTGTGAGTAATGTGTAGCATGCGGAATTTACAGCCTCACACCCCACGGGTAGGAGTGTTGGCAACAGACATTTGTAGAATAATGTTTGGTAGATTGATTCATTTCACTGTATATGGGGATGAAATGTAGAGCTATGTATAGGGAATGATTATTTTGTGGGACAGATGCCCTTTTTTATTTAAGGTGAGAATGGGATGTTAGGGCAAGGCTGTAGGTATGTTTGGGGAGGTAGGTTGGGTAGGATAGGTTGCATTCATAGACAGACAAGAAAGACAAGACAGCAGACAGGGGTGGTATATGACACATGAGGAGGTAAACACCTTTGAGGGAGAGGGTGGTTGGGAATCCGAAGCCCATGAGCCCCCAAATGGATACAGTGGGACTGACGTCCCCCACCCATAGGGAGTCACAACTCCACCTTCACGGCCCCAAAGGTGGCTGTGCAGGGGGCTGGACATGAGGGGCAGCCTGCCCCTCCTGGTGCATCAGGCGGCCCTCCATCTGGTGCAGCAGTCATCCATTCAACTCTGTGCGGATGACATTGTGCACCATACCCCGGAACTTGCAGTGGGTGACAGGCTCCTCTCTGCACCCGTGCCCAGGGAGGGGTTGGGCCTGTCACCTGAGGTGGTTCCACCTGAAGGTGGTGCAGGACCAGCAGATGAAGAAGTTCCAGGTTGGGTCCCAGACATGCTGGGGCCTGGTGCCATGGCCAGATATGATGGAACAGGTGGATCCGTGAGGATCTGCCTTCCCAAACATGCTATGGTGTTGAGGTTATCCAAGATTTATTGGTTAGTCATGAAAAAAACATTTCAAACTTAGTTATAGCAGCATGCCTGGGTGTTCCAATTAACCCAACCCAACAGATTTGAAACAGTTGCATAGCTCACAGAACACATGCGTAAATGAACAACAGTAAGCATTTTAACAGCATGCAAGTTACATTGATGGCAACAGGCCTTCAATAATAGTATTTGAACAAGGTATATTAATATACAACCAAGTAAATATATGAACAATAATAGAACATATGTCCCAACAATAGGTTTAGAAAACAACATGCCTGTACTATATGTATAATAATTGTTGATGTAGATGGGTGGGTTGAGAGAAAAAAGTCCATTAACAACTGTATAGTCTTCCATTTTTCGCAACAGTACTACTCAGTACTATACAGGTCTTTCCTCACTTTACATCTACCTATGGCCCATAGCTTCTGTAACACATACATACCCATTAGACTGTCAACCTGTAATGGTGTGGGGCAAACTGGGAGGACAATGGCTACATTACTGGAGAGGGCTTGTACATGTCAGGGTTACATAGTTGACAGTGAAGGGGAAACCTGCACTGATGTTGTGTGAGTCTGCTACTGGCATTCTTCCATGGATTCATATCTGTGTTCAAGGTTATTGGCAGCAGTTACCACTAGCCATGACAGTGTGACACTTAAGGGACATGTATCGGGGAGAGTGCATTTGCAGGCATATGGGTTTACATAGTGGAACAGTTATACACAATGTATTAGTATACACTTCATACAGCTACTACACACATTTCTTTACCTGTAAGACCTGTCTAGAAAATATCTGTTAACACTTTCTGACTTTTTCTGCAAATATTCAGGTTCTCTTTAGTGTATATATGCACACATCTTTTTTACCAGTCCCTGGATTCAAACTGTGTCTGGCTGTGCAAAATTAACAACTAAGTTATTTCACATCACACTGAGCTACTGGGGAACTGCAGTTTCTTGTTTGACTAGTTTCTGCCTAATACTCTCTTGGTGAGACAGTCTGACCTTGTAATCCTGAGATGCATGCATGACAGATAGTGTTCTGTGCAATAATCCTTTGAAATAATACTATCTGGACAGCAAAGGTTAACACACTACAATGCTGCATGGGACACACTGTGATACATTGCACATTACTATTCAGGATTCAGAGCTTAGTGCAGTATATATTTCATATTTCATTTAAATCTTGTTTACAGCTCCACATTCTACAGTTTTTCTTAACAGCTGGTTCTCAGAACAACCTCAGTTAATGCATGCTGTCAAACCCATATTTGCTGTGGAGAACCTGTATACATTATATTTCTATGACAACATACCAGAGTAAACACAACAGTTTTTCTTATTGATATTTCTTACATTGACATGACACAGTGCTTTAGTGCTACATATCCTGTAGATCAATATTAGTCAGACAAACTTTATTTATTCGGTTAACACAGTAACAGTATACCTACTGACAGCAATGTACTTATTCTTAATTATTTGCACTATATACTGCAAGATAGATTTGTACTCACCAGCCTGTCTGCGCAGCCTTAACAGTCTGTTGACATGGGCTTTGATGTTGCTGTCCCTCTCTGCTGCAGCTGTATGGGAGAAAAACAAACATTATGCATACCTGTCTATCACATACTCGGGCTAGACTTTGGTACAAACTACTTGATACTGATACTTACACACTGCTGGAGCATTCCATGTCTATACATATTGGATCCACTGAGCCAAGAGTGTCCCTTTCCTCTACTTTAGGACAGCATAATGATGCCATATCTGTTCACCAGTTCAGGGAATGCCAGTAGCACTGGTAAGATCATGTGCAAATTGTCCCAGGCCTCTATTTTGTATTGTGAGCCCTGGTACTGGCCCTGCAGCAGTCTGCTGTTATGGTTTTCTACAAGGAGTCCAGTCATGACCCTGGAATCCTGAATGCCCTAGCACTGTGTCCAAAAACACACTCCTTCACCAATGCCCAACATAGTACCTGCACAGATCAACTACAACAGGTTATGTCTGTATTCCTGCCTGTGCAGTTTAAATAAGGCCATATTCCTTCTCTTTGCTGTCAATGGACCATTTTGAAAATGCTAAGCTCAGCTAAAAAGTGTGCAAATCTGCTAAGCTGAGTTCAGCAGTGCTTAAAAGGGTAAATGCTGAGCACTGCTTAAAGTATGCAAATCAGCTTAGCTGAGCTAACTGCTTATTAGCATTCACATTTAAGCAATGCTTATACCAGCTAAGCATAGCTGAGCAGTACGTAGCATTGCTCAGTTTACATTTAAAAAAATATCAGGATTGTAGATAAATTAATCAGTATTGATATATTATTAAGTATACATGATTTACTTTACATGACATCCCCTATGTACTTTTATTACATTACCTTGGAGTATGACTATACTATGTATGAGACACTTGTGTATACATGGGTAATTTCACATAGTATATGCACTCACACTTCCATTTTGTACCTGCTACACTACCCTGGGTAACAATTATCAATTACTACATAATTTAACATAAAAAATAATTTTAACAATGCTTTCCCATGCAAAAATAAAGTACCTGTATTGGTACTTGACCCATGAATGCCTGCATACAAAGCCAGGACTATAACCACTATGCTATCTTGTCATTGAGATCTTGGCTATATATTTTTATTTAGCTGCTATGAGATGTTTAAGCAATGCTGAGCAGAAGGACCTAATGCATACACCTGCTCAGCTATGCTTAAACATACCTTAGAATGTAAGAAAAATAAATAAATTAATAATCCCAGGGGATTTTACATATATCTGTACTCCTTGTCAGTCACAGTAAGGGGACACATAGGGGCAGATTTTAAATATTGCTCTTACAAACTTAGAAAGTTATTAGAATAATAGGTTTTGCATTAGCATGGCTTTTCCGATGGATGTGGAGTCTTAAACTCAAATGTTTCTCATTAGTTAATGACTTCAGTTCTCTGCTATTTCCCAGATAGGGACAGATATTTGGAGGAACCCACCAAAAACTTGAGGCAGCATACCTCTCAACGATACAGATTTTTGTAGAATGTCCAGCTTATTGCCTCATATTTTTGGTCCATTTCTCATGTAACTGTGGTTTTATAGCAAACCATTGGCAAATCACTCAGGGTTTAAGTCAGAACATAATGACAGGCATTTGGGTTTCAGACTTCATACCCTTCAGGAAATCCGTGCTAATGCAAAACCTGTTATTCTATCAACTTTCCAAGTTTGTAAGAGCAATATATAAAATGTGTCCCTATTTTTGGGCCTTTGTCCCCCATTATGTATGGCTTTGTACAGATTTCCTGCTCTAGGAGGTTGAGAAGTATGAAAGGCAGGCATTTGGACATTCTGCAGAAACCTGTACAGTTGAGGGGTATGGCCGTATGGCTCTTTCGCAGTCCAGATTTCCTCCTTTCAGTGTCCGCAGACACTGAAAGCACTTGCAAAGTGCCATATGGCACTTTGACAATGCAGGGGGTATGTGACAGTACCTGTCACACACACCCTGCATTACTTCCTATCTAGACTTCCTGTTTTCAGTGTTCGCGGACATTGAAAGCACTTTGAAAATGCCGTACGGCACTTTAGCAATGCAGGGTGTGTGTGACATAACCTGTCACACACCCCCTGCATTAATTTCTTGATCCCCTATCTAGTTTAGTGTCCACAGACACTCTTTTACTATTTTATTTGATTTCAGTGTCCGCGGACACTGAAAAGCTTTTAAAAAGTGCTGTATGGCACCTTTTGAGTGCAGGAGGCATGTTAAATGTGCCTGCACTATTTAAACATGCCCCCTGCACTCAGTAGTGTTCACGTCCATTTAGCCTTAGCAGTAGCGCTCCTTCGTGAACATGCAAGGTGTGCTGCTGTTAAAGCTAAGTGGAAATTGACACGGTTTACTCTGTGCAGGAATAGCACTGTTCTTGCATGGAGTTTATTGAATCCCTGGAATTGTCTTGGGGATTTAAATTGAAATCCTGATAAGCCTTCATCTATAAGCTATGGCAAAATGTGTTAATTCTGCCTGTAACAATGGATGTCAGCAGATTTAAATTTATATTTAACAATTAGTCAGGCTTTTAAGATCAATTTAAATGTGGGCCTTTATCTTGTTTTAGAGTAAGTATAATTATTGTGTAGTTCCATGAAGGAGGCATTATGTTTTTTGAATGTTGCTTTAATTCTGAATAATTTTTAAAGTTAATTCCATCTATTCCTGGAACATACTATTTTAAATTTAATTTAATATTTCTGCAATGCTTATTGGTTTTATTATAGAATTTATATTTTCTTCTGGTAATTTCACTTTACATTGATTTTATAAAAGTGTGCAGTTTGAATTCATCTGATATTTTGGTGCTGTCTATTTATAGGGCTTCTTAGTATTTTTCTAAAGACATTGAGAATATTGTGTATATCAAAAAGTGATGAGTTATGTATGGATTCCTGAATATCTTTTGCCCTATTGCATTTTGATCTTAATTCAAAGCTATTAGCTGTTATATGCAAATAAAGTGTTAGAAAATATGATGATTATTTTATTTTTCTAACACTACTGATACCTTAAGGTATAAATAAATTGATATTCCTGTTTAGTGTATTGAACATATCTATTTATATTTATACTCTGTCACCTTTTTAAGCTTTTAGTTTAGCAAAACTAAAATCTGTCTTTCTTTTTGAACTCACTATCCAGTTTTACATCTATACAACAAGAACATCTTACCATAAATATGTGACTTTAATATGTTCTTTAATGCAACTGAAGTCATTTCATTATCATTGAAATGAACTGAGGTTTCCATTTCTTTGTTAAACCACTTTTTGAACTATTTCAATTTAATGCAATATAAATAAATCTATTAACTTTAAAATCTCTTATTGTTAATTGTGAGTTTTAAAATTAATATTTTTTTGACAGGAAAAGGACATGCTCTAATCTTATATAATTCAAGTCGGGAAAAAGTTCATCAGTTACAAATATTCTGTTTATTGTTTCTGTTAGAAAAACCTGGTATAGTGTGTGAAAATTATTCAGTCAGAATCCTTAAAACTTATTTAGCCTCAAATGTAAAATACTAGGCCAATGTTTTTAATGCTTTAGCTGAGACTGTTAGCAATTCTACCTTATATTTTTAGAGTATAATTAAATTCACCTTACATTATGAAGTTAATTTTCAAATTTATAGGAAGGAATATCCAAATGTCTTTAGCAACTTTCACTCCAAGTCATAAAATCCAGTACATATCTGTTACTGTGAATAATCTATATATTTTTTCTATAAATTTGTCTTCATAATAATGACCCCTTTTTGCTATTAGTATGTACAACTACTATTCTTGGTATAACAATAGTTTTCTTCCACAATATTAATAAATTCTATATTTTGGATTTGAAAATGTGAGTTGTTTAGTATGACATATTAATTTTCAACAAGTTTGATGACATCTTTTTGTATGTCTTTCAGCTTTTCCCAGTTAGGGATCGCCACAGCAGAGTTCCAGTCTGCTAACGATTGGCAGTGACTTTTTACAGTGTTGATTTACCAGCCTGGTGCCCAACCTTCAAAGAAGGCACACCTACATACATCTACCTGCATGTCTTTAAATTCACTCAACCAAGGGGAGGACATGCAGACTCCACACAGAAAGTGCTCCAGCCGAGAATTGAACCGGAGAGCCTCTGGCTGTGACTTGAAAAGGCTAACCGCTGCACCACCATGGCCCTGATGACATCTTTTTGTATAACATCTATTTCCTATAAAACACAATATTGGAATTGTGTAGTTTGAAATATTTAAAAATTTCACTTCATTTCAGGTCACTTCTCAAACCATTAAAGTTGAATAATATACTATGAAGAGACATCATATATCAGGTAATCTTAAACCATATTATTCTATTGAGATAATCAGTGTATCCTACTTAATTCTTGCCCTCTTCCCCTCCCAGATAAATATCTTCAACTGTATATTAATTATTGTCTACAACTTTTCCTCTGGTTGATAAAAATATACCGATCTATATATAAAACTAAAAAGACTAAACACTTTCATTGCTTGTATATTACTATGTCCATAAACAAGAGCTTCCACTTTCATGTTTTTTATATTATCTTTTATTTAGCCTTTTCTCATGATGTGAAATGATATTTTAGAGCTACACAGTTGAGAATCATAAACATTTAGCAGTTTAGCAAAACTAAAATCATAAACATTACACAAGCAGATGGTTATAATTCCAATTAGAAAGAGATGATGATAAAGCAAGGTGCGGGAGTTCAAAAATGAGAGTATGGAGTTTTAGATGCCGATCCTTGAGGAGAACAACAACCATAGAGAATATTATATTCAAATAGTTACAGAAAGTATTCTAACAACTAAGCCAACAGGGAAATGGAGAAATTAAGGTTTGCCAGTAAGGATGACTACAAGTATAGGTAAAGAAAATAGGTGAAAAGGGGGCTGGAATTTAATGGAGAAAACTGTCAAAGGATCTAACGTATTGGGAGTAAGTAACTAGAGAAAGAAAAGCAATACAGGCCAAGAAGAAGATCAGACTGCAGGTTAGAGACTGCCTTCTCAACCAGGGTTGATAGAGTATAGACAAAAAGAATGAAAGAGATAGTGGAGTTATAATTGAAAAGCTTACACTGGTAGAGTTTTTAGTTCAGTCTAGAAAACAATCTAATGTGAAAAAAGGGATAATTAATAGGGAATATAAAATATTACATTAAAACTGCAAGAATCAGTGAGAGAACATTAGAAAAGATTGGAAAGAGACACTTAAAGAAGTTACCCTTTCTCATGTGAATGTTTTCTTAACTAGATCTTCAACTATTGCCTGGTTGCTAAAATGAAATATTTCATTTTTGTTATGAAAATGCTTCTGCCATTCTACAAAAAGATGATATCCCCTCCTTCTTTCTCTCTGTCAAAACTTGAGTGTGGCCATGGTAACAAGAATAACTGCCCTCTAAAATAAGTCCCCATACCATGCCCCTCAGCTGTATCATTAAACAGTTGCAGCACATCTGATAGTATCCATTAATTCAGGAATATGAAATTCCATCATTATCTGCAAGACAAATAGCCTATAACTGGGGGTCCTCCATAAACCACCTGGTAACCCTCACCTGCTGGTGCTTCTGACACTCCCCTTTTGATAAGTTAGCAAAGGATCTCAAGAAAGTCCTTCTAGGTGCAACCTGCAAACAAAATTGAGGAGCCTAAAAGTTTCATGATATCTCTTATTCTAATTTTTTTGCACACTAAGATGTGTTAATGGCTTTCCACAACTGACCTAACTTAGTTTGCAGCAATTTGAAAGCCAAAGAGGTCACACTGATTTTAAGTCTCAAAAAATTGTTTGGGCATTCAAACTCATCAGAAGCTAGGGGAACCCCAAGTTTTTTAAAAAGATTCACAAACTGGTCCATACCTTGGCTTCATGTTGAAATGCTAGCATAAGTATACATACCAACTCCAATGTTTCCATACCATGGAGAAAGGGGAATATTCTAGGAAATGGCCATCTTAGACTTTATATATGTCATTCTGCTTTTTTGGCCATTCAATCTCCATGTTTTGGGACTCGCTCTAGCCTGCTCTAATACTTCAAATGGTTACCCTTACCTTTCTTTGTCCTCCAGTGACTACTACTAATGGTAAAAAAATCAACAACATAACGTACAGCTGCCTGCTGGGGAGCTCTTTTCTGCAAACATCAATGCAGGACAGAACTAAACTTCTCAAAGGTGACGCATGCTATTGTACATCCATTGGACATGGCTATGTCAGAGTAGAAATGTTCTAAAACTTTCATGCCAAGAAAGGCCAATTCTTCTTAGAAATCACCATCACCAGCAGATGAAAGTCAGCTTCAATATCTAATTTCAGCAACCAAAAATTATTTAAATTTCTAATGATGTGAATTTCTGCATCTAAGGATGCATACTGAACTCAGGCATTTATTTGTAAATGTCATTAACTAAAAGTTTGAGGGGAATAGATATATTCTGAATCATTCTGTACTGTCCTTTTTCTTTTGTATTAAATTCAATGGGGAAACTCTGAAAGAATCAAATGAGAAATAGCTTAAAGAGTTCAGCTATTCTCCCAGAAGCCACCCCTTTGTTGATTAAATTTCTTAACATGTTTTGCTAAGCAAAGCCATGCAGCAAGTCTAAAGCCACTCAAACGTTTGAGGTGATCTTTCAAAAAAAAACCTAATAACATTCTTTCTCTAATGGAGAATGTCTACATCTGTTTGTGGGGTTCTTCAAAAGGAATGTCCTTCCTGGGACCTTCAAAAAGGAGTTCCTGCTCCTTGTTGATTGGCTTGATGGGACCTATTGCTGTTTTTCCGTCTCAATTAGTTATCAGCCTATGGTATGCATGCCTTATTTGGACCAACATTTGGACACGGGATTCCTCTCCCATTCTGTGAGCAGACACTGGTGACATTACAGGCCAGCCAGGCACAGTTGCATGTGCTGAGTTCCCAGCAAGCTTTTGGTTAAAAACTCTGATTATCAAAACCTCTGTGAGTAGGCAGCCTGACCTTGTCTATCATAACTCCCAACCAGATAGTCACATGACTTACTCCCATCTCAAAGTCTTAGTAAATGCTTTTAGTTTACTAAAAGTCTGGCTGTACCTAAAACTGTCTTTATTAACCTTGTTACCTGGGTGAGCACACTATAGGCTAATCCACAGGTAAAGTTTCCAAAATGCCTTTTCAGGATTATTGCTTTGCTTTCTTGGATTGAGGTGCACTCTTCTTGAGTACTGCATCTGTAGCCTGAGACCTTATCCTGTTTGGCTGACTTGAAGTTGAATCTTCCAGAAAACCAGGGATGAATTTCCTGTTTCCCACCCAGTTGACCAAGTAACACTTGATTTGGGTTAGAGAGACACTCTGGTTCACATGTATGGGGAGCCTGTTCCAGAAAAGAGGGGTGTCTTGTTTACATACCTGTCTCTCCAGTAGGTCCTATCTATATCACAGTCAAGGTTTAAGTCTTTAGAACAGGAAATTCTGCTGCTGTTTGTTTGGTGGATATGCAGGAGGCCTATCAGAATGGGGTCCAACAATGTCTTTTATGCTAGGCATAGCTCTCCCCTCAACAGCTTGTAGAATACAGAATACAGAGATAGGCTTTGAGATGGTCTGCATAGGATATGTTATTTAAACCCTGTATTCTTTAGTGAAGAAACTCTGTGGATATTTGAATTGTTTGATGTATTTGGTTAGATGCATATCAAAGTGGGCATTATACTCGGTGATAGGTCTGATGAATGCCAAATAAACCAGAACAATGACTTAATTGGACAAAGCAGTTATTCCTCTGTTTATGAGATCTACAGCATAGAATGATTTATTCACTACCACAGACACATGATGGGAAAAAGATAGATCACTGTCTTTATGTGTCCCTAAGTTCTTGACTACTGGGTCGATTCTTAGGGGTGTGTTGTCAGTTTGATAGTTAACAGGGGTGACTGATTTCCCATAGGATATTATTATGCACTTCTTGGCATTTAGTTTTAGTCCATGTTTCTGACACAAAGTATTTGTCTTTGGCAGCCCTTCTGGGAGAACTTTAGCATTAGTGCGGAATTCTATAACCAATCCTAATTTGAAATTGTCTGCAAATTTTGTCAGCTAGGGGCCATTGATGTTGACCTTGCCTTCATAGAAGAGGATGCCAAAAAACACCAGTTCCAGGACAAATCCCTCAGGGACTCTGCTAGTGACTGGCTTCTTTGTAGAGGTGGAATCCCTAGTTCTAACTTCCTGGGTCTTGTCTGTGAGCCAGCTGGCTATCCACTTGGTGACATAAGGGTTAGTACCTAACCTCTTGAGTTTGTCAACAATTGCTTGAGTAGGGTATCATCTCAAATGCCTTGTCCAGGTCAAAGTAGGCATTTTGAACCATTTTGCTCTCATCCGTTGCTTTGGTGACCTTTTCAAAGAAGTTCACCAGGTTGAGTAGGCATGGCCTGCCCTTGTAGAAACCAAACTGGTTTGGGTCCAGTGTCTGGGGGTTTCCTATGTCTTTATTAATCATTTCCATGATAATTCTTTCCACAGCTTTGCATATATGACTAGTTATATGTAAAGGTCTTTAGTTTCCAGGGTCTGTAGATGGCCCACCTTTGTGCAGTGGGTGATGGTTGCTGTTTTCCATTTTTGAGGCATGAATCCTTTTTGGAGGCTACAGTTAAATAATGATTCTGGAGGGCCTGATAAGAGACGTTTCATGCTGTTTAGAAGGCAGCCTGGGATATTGTTGAGGCTCATCACTGCAGTGTTCTTGGCCTTAGAGAGAGCATTGTAGACTTGATTCCTAGTGATAGTAGGAAGAGTTATCCACAACCGGCCACAATACAAACACAGATTTATTGAAGAACTCTAGCGCCTCAGCTCTCAGCCTTCCAGGAGTAATACAAATAAACAACATATAACAAACCTTTTTTATAGCACCATTTATTAATTAATTATTCAATTACATAATAATTGTTTCCAATTAATTTCTAAATTTAAACCTACAGGTACCACAGTATTAAATTTTAAAATGTAAATAGATTCCTTATAAAGAAGTTTCTTCTTACTATCACATACTTCACCAATTTTCATAAAAACTTGTTCTAAAACAGAAACTTGTAACAAAGAATGATCACTATCATGGAACTGATCATTTATTAGTAAGTGTGGATAATGAGTCTTTTAATTCTAATTGCTTAGTGGATTTTTCGGGTTGCAATTTGAATGACAATGAATGTAATATTTTACAGTTTGGCTTAAAGTTTGTACCTACAGTTGTTCCTCGTTTATATATGTTAAAACAAGATGTTTTTTTCTTGGTTAGGAAACTGCATTTAAAGTATTTTTTTAACAAGATAGATAATAGAAGGGACACTGAAGTTTTGGATTGCATTGATTCAGAAAATGAGAGTTTTATTTCTTGTATGTCTCAAGACAATAATGGAAGTTTTATTTCTTGCATGTCAGATTTAGATGTCAATACTTATTGTTTATTGGATACACATACTATTTCTAACAAAAGTGCATTTATTCCCCCTTACACTAATGAGACAATAAAACAATTTTCGGCCATGTTGAATTATCATATAATACAATTGTTTGATGGTTTTGATAAATATAAAGATGTCACATATAATTTAAGTAAGACTGAATGAAAGTCATTGGTTGCTTTAAGTCAAAGAAAAGACATCATAATTAAGCCCTGGGACAAAGGGAATAAAATAGTTGTTTTCCGTCATACACAGTATGTTATATGTGTCTTGAACATCTCAGGAATGAGGATGTTTATGGAAAATGTAATATTGTTGATTATAACAATGCTATGACACAATGTAAGATGTTATTAGAGAAGGGGGTCAGATTGGGTTATTTGACTCAAGGTGATGTTGAGAGAAAATTTGATATGGAGGGGGGAGCTGTAAGATACCTGCCTTTTATTGTTTGCCAAAATTACATAAAAATCTACAGAGCCATGCGGGCCGTCCAATTGTAGGTGCCCGTAAATATCTTTTAACTAATATAGGTTTACTTACACATGAATATCTAAAACCTTATGTTATGAAGTTATAGTCTTATATAAAAGATTCTTTTGATTTTTTTTGGAAAGAATACGAGAAATTAAGTGGAATAATGACATATTAAACATCAAGATGGTATCAAAGCCTTAAATAATTTTTTAGGAAATTCTCCTTTGTCTTGTTATATTATAGAACTTACACATTTTTGTTTGTTAAATAATTATTTTGTTTTTGATGGCTGTATCTATCATCAACTACAAGGCACTGCCATGGGGGCATCTTTTGCCCCCATGTATGCACATTTGTTTATGGCCCTTTTTGAGTTGAAATATCTGTATAAGCATCAATTTGTGAGAAATAATGTTATTGCTTATTACAGATATATTGATGATTTAATTTTTATTTGTAAGGGTGGCAGACATAATGTAATTAACTTCCATTTGGATTTAAAACAGAACATTTATGGTTCGAGTTTTGATGATATACAGTGTGGCAGCACGGTCATTTTTTTATTTAGTATTAGAAGGGATTAATGGTGGGGGGGGGTATTAAGGCATCTGTTCATAGGAAATTTGTTGACAATACCCATTTTTTGCATGGGGCTAGTTTTCATCCCCAGCATTTATTGGAATCTTTGCCTTATGAGGAGTTTCTTCGCATGCATAGAATTTGTAATGACTGGGGAGATTTTAGAAGAGAGTGTAGGTACACTTTTTATATGCTTATAAATAGAGGTTATAACCGTAATATGGTTAAGAAGTCCTTACAGAGAGTTGCACACAGACTGGGACTGAACCAGGGCCATAATGCTATAAATAAGGTGGCGACATACTGAATCTCACAAGGATCAGATATATTTTGTCTCAGTATACAATAGTTTGAGTAGTAGGATTAATAAAATATTGCATAATTTCTGGAAATTTTTACTTCATGATGTGGAGTTGGAAAGAATTATAGCAAATTGTCCATCTATTTCCTATAACAAAGGAAAAAGTTTAAAAGTTTTTTTTTTTTTAGTTTCCAGCTATTTTTGTATGCCTAATGAGACATTATATGTAACTCCTGGCCTGAAGGGTTGTGGTTGTTGCTCTATATGTTCCTGTATTGTTACAAGTTTTAGGAAAATAAATGGTGCCCGTTTTTCACCTGGTGGCAGTTTTTCCTGTAATAGTGAAGGTGTACTGTATGTTCTCAAATATCCCTGCAATTTATTTTATATAGGAGAGAGTAAAAGAAAATTGAAAATCAGAATACAGGAACATATAAGAAATATAGAAAACAACAAAATTGAAAGTGATATTTCTATGCATTTTAAAGCAGCACATGATAGTGATAATTCTTTGTTGCAAGTTTCTGTTTTAGAACAAGTTTTTATGAAAATTGGTAAAGTATGTGATATTAAGGAGAAACTTCTTTATAAGGAATCTATTTATATTTTAAAATTTAATACTATGGTTTCTGTAGGTTTAAATTTAGAAATTAATTGGAAACAATTAGTATGTAATTGAATAATTAATTAATGAATGGTGCTATAAAAAGGGCTTGTGAAATGTTGTGTATTTGTATTACTTCTGGAAGGCTGAGAGTTGAGGTGCTAGAGTTCTTCAATAAATCTATGTTTGTATTGTGGCCGGTTATGGATTTTTCTTTTTGCTGCTATTTTCCAAGTTGTTGAACATACTTGATAGAATTTCCTGTGAGGACTCTGAGGGGGCAGGGAGGGGGGAAAAGTTAGAGCTGAATTTGTCTGTTAATGGGTTAGATATATCTTCTGTCTCAGTATAGGTGGCTCCATTAACAATGAGCTCTGCACGCAATTCCGCATTGCCTTTGAGGTTGAAGACATAGCTAAAGAATGCCTTATGGTTTTCATTTGCCTGAGAGGCCACATTTACCTCAAATTTGGCTTTGGTAGACTTCATTTCGCATCTGAGTTGTTTTAGTTTGATGAGGCCACATTTATCCTGCTGGATGCTACACCTCATAATTTGTGCCATGATTTTCATCCTTTTGTTATACAGCCTATTAATGTTGTGATTTCACCAGAACCATTTGTTTATTTGAGTTAGTTCTATTCTTACTCCTGTTTTGTGCAGCTGCCTCTATGCAGCTATTAACATGTTTGCACAGGGTTCCTGTGAACAGTTCCACATAGGCAGCCATGTTCTCAGGGTGTGGGGGATGGGGAAACTTAAAATGTTGTCAGGTTTTCACTTAATAGTAGAAAGGTCAGTGATGATGCACTCCATGGCTTTACAGATCAGAACCCCAAAGCAAATAACTCTGTAGTTTCCAGAGTCTATGGTGGTTCCACCCTTGCAGAAGGGCATCACTACAGCTCTGCACTACTGTTTGGTGACATAGCTTGTAGCTAGGCTTAAGGTAAATAATTTAAGGAGGAGTTCTGCAAGTGCATGTTTACACTATTAATTAGATAACCTGGTGTATCATTAGGACTCATGGAAGAAGTGTTTTTGGCCTTTGAAAGTACACTTAAGGAGGACTACCTTAGTAGTTATAAACAGAGACACTCACAGGCAATTGCAATTGAGATGGAAGCTTCAATGGAGACATTGGCAGCAAACATTTTTGCAGTAGGTTTGCAATGTCATTTGGATATGACAGGGAGGTTCCATTGTAAAAATGTTCAGAAAATGTTATGGTTTATTTCTTAGTTTTCTAAAATAGCAGAAAAATTATATATTGTTATCCCTTGCCTCAGATGCTAACCTCGGTTCATGGGATGCATCGCTGCTTCTTATAGTGGCCTTCAGTTTCTTAGTGAGTTTTTATATTGTCCTAGTACTGGGGAGTTTTCATCTAACTGGATAATTTAAGGATTTTCTTCTTTTAGTTATATTCTTCTTTTAGTTATATAATATGTTTACAGCGACTGAAAACCGGGGTGGTTTGTTTTTGATTTTTCCAACATATTTGGTTCTTGTGGGAATGGATATATTAATGCATTTATCTAAATGAGCATAAAAATACTTTAGTGTAGCTGGCCCCATATATGGGGTCAATTGTGTAAATATCGTGGGTAAATTCTGAGATTTTGTTATATGAGGATGGTCTTTTTGAAATCTCGAAAGAGGGTGGGTTTCATTACCAGAAGAATAGAAGTTCTAAGAGTAAAGGATACAAGCTGGTAGTCTGACTTTACCAGTGAAAAGAACTCCAGGGAAATGGTGCAAGTGTGAGCTGTGTATGTGAGAAACAAGCTGAGGACATTTCTATCCCTAGAAGGGTTTGAGGTCAATTTAATCCAGGGATTTTGTGTTTACCCATCCAAAAGTTGTTGTGTCCACCCTACTCTGGAAATTTAGGTACTCCAGTCTATGGTAGGATAGTTGAATTCACCAAGGATTAATGATCTGTTTCTTATAGGTGTATCGTTTAGGAAAGCTAGGAATATTACACAGTCATCGGGGGCAGGGAGGAGGATTAATAACAAGTTATAAGTTGACCTGTGACTTATACTTCACTGTGGAAGTCTCTGGGGTAATAATTTAGATAGGACATTGACTCCACCACAGTTTCCAGTAGGTCTAATAGCATAGTAAGCACAAAGTCCATGTAACAAGGGAGTGCTTTCCTTACATTTTTAACCATGTCTCAATAACTACACATACATGGATGTGTTCCAGATTCAGAAATGCCTTGATATCAGGCATTTTGCTGTTAATACTCTTTGCAATGAGAAGAGACACATTGATATTATCTAATGTGGGATTACGTTTATTTATTAAGTTAAATGTTCACTAGATGAACTCAGCCTAAAAAGGTACAATGGAGACTGCAAAGGCTTTAGTGCATGCAGAAAACCTTGAACAAGAAATGCATGCCATCCTTGGCAAAACAAGTTTGACTTTCAATCATCTCATCTCAGGTGGATATATATAGGATCTCCCTGGATTCAGCTGTTTAATGAGTTGATGAAAAAATTTGTCTTTCCTTTTTATTTTTGGCTATATTCTTGGAGAAGAGAGGATTCCCCTTTCCTAATACTTGCTTAGCAAATTTGAACATATCCATCTACATATCCCTCAAGGTTTTATGAGACAATTTCCAAATCAGAAATGCTTTTATGGAATATTATTTGAACTATTTAATAACCACCCAAGTCTAATGATAATATCATTATGGGCACTTTGCTTTCTGGTGAATGAGCATTTCAGGTAAGCCAACCTGCAGATGAAAATAAGTTTTCAGATGTTTTGAATAACTTTTAGTGAGGTTTGTCAGCCCCATAATTTTAATCCAATATATGTAGAAGAGTAAAGGATTCCCCTGCATGCAAAATATGCACAATTCTCTGTGCAAAGAAAATTAAAATCCCGATTTCCATTCAGTCTTCTATTTCAGATACACAAGGCCTTGACAGACTAGTTGTAGATTAGTTGTACCATATTAAGTAAAATGATGCCTTGCAGACCCATCCCACGGTGTAACTTAATAAAGAGCTGACTTCAGCCAAGGCAAAATATGTTTGATGAGTGGCATAAGTGTTAATGCAGGGACTCAGCAGCAAGGGTGGGAGAGAGTAGCTAACACCAGTTCACCCACCCTGGAGGGAGGGAGATGATACCATTCCACTGCAATGATGAGTGCAAATGTGTCATTCATGCCAATGGACCCAGTTGCTGTTATGATGAAAAAGTTAAGTTGCATTCTAGGGGACAACATGTCCCATGCACATATGCCTCTTACAACATGTGCCATGCACATATGCTTCTTATAACATATGCCATGCACATATACTTCTTGTGTGGAGCTATTGCAAAGCTTCTAATTTTTCTGCTGCTGTAGGGAACAGAGCTAGATAAGAGTTCCTCTGGACATACTCTCATGACTCTCACCTCAGATGGGGTAATGGGGCTCATGTACCCAGACCAATGAGTGAATGAATGCATCATAGGACTGTTGCCTTGGTAAGTTGATGGATGTTTTGCACTGATACTGGTACTGTTGAGCCCGTCAGGTGGAGAAGAGATGGTCTGTGTGTTTCTTACCCTGTTGGGGGATGGGCCAGGACTACTCTTCCGATGTAGCAGCTGGTGAGCCTTGCCCTCATGAGTGTGGTTGTCACCCCTCAGTAAGAGAAGATGGAACAAATGGGCAATTTTTGTGAAGGTAGGGGAGACAGTGTGTCAAGTGGAAAAGAACTAAAAAAAAACAATAACAAAAAATTCTGACAATTTTCTTATCTGCATTTTAATGTGCCAATACAACAAAGCAAGAAAAAGAAATTAAATGAAATTCTGTTCCAAGACTGACACTCACCTCTCCCTGTCTCAGAAGCTAATTCTGCCAATCCTTTCTCACCATAAACTTTTGAAATATCTCTTATTCTGAAGTTGATGCTGCATTTTCCACAGAGCAGTGTTATTTCCCTGAGTAGGACATTGTGAAACTGTTGCTCTAATTCAACGTCCTTCCTTCTTTACTCCTGGACTGTGTGACATAAAACTAAAGTCATTTTGATCCCTAGTTAAAACACCTGTCCTGTTTAATTATGTCATTGATTTGTAAAGGTTAGGCAAAATTGTTTCAGTACATGCAGTAAGAGGATACAAATGAGTTGGACAAAGTTCCACTGCTGAGTGGAATATGTCCTTGTTTTCAACAGCTGGAAAGTTTAGCCAAATAGTCTGAAATTTGGCCACTGAGGATCAGTATAGATAAATGCTGAGACATATTCTGAGAGGGATAGACTCAAGAAGAAACACCTCTGCTATGCACCCTGGTCAGGCTACACCTTGAGTACTATGTGCAGTTCTAGAGATGGAGTAATGGGAGCAGACGTCTGTCTGCTAGAGTCCTGAAGGAAGACATGAAAATGGTGTGTAGGATGAAAAGGAAATGATATGGTTATAGCTAGAGGGGCTAAAGTGCTTCTCAATGGATACCAGAGCAGACAGATGGGACATAATATATGTGCAAAACCTCATGTCATTTACATGGGAAATGGACGTTCTGTGCAATGAAGTCAGGGAAATAAGGAGATGCAGGCAGAAATTTGTAGCAGCCAACTACTCCTTGCATTTGTGAAATTATTTCATCATGGGATGATTATGGTTCCACTGGGTGGAGAAATAATCACTGCAGTGATGAAAAAATCCACAAAGGCATTCAAGAGGCAATGGACAGGTGACAAAGAGAAAAGGTGAATGAAAAGAAAGAAGGGGAAGCTGGATGTTGAATGCACATAAAAGGCAGACTAGGTATGGTTATTTTCTTTGGGTACACTTAGCAAAATTAAATGTAATATACTATAACTATACTCCTGACACACAACATGTACTGATGCCTCTTTCTAACAGATGTAAGCTTCCACCCTCCATATATTGCAGGATTCCTTCTGACCTGATCCTTTCAGCCAATAAATGGAACCGTTCAGTTCCTCACATCTCAACTATTTCATTTGCTTTGGAAAAGACTGAGTTGCTGGTTGCCAAACCACTTCTGTTGATGATTATAGATATTCCTCTACTTCTCCCAACCCTCTTTTGGTAATGATCATCCCCTGCCATTTTCTACTCATAATGTCAATCAAAGTTCTTAACGGCTATTCCCTTATAAGATCTATGAGCAATTAGTATCCCACCTCCTCACCCCCACCAGTAATACATATTCTGTACAGGCATTCTATTCTGGGTATGTTCTTAAACTGAGTTCTAAGCTTAGCTCACACCAGTGGTCAGCCCTGAGTGTCTGTAATGTTCCATCATTGAACAACACAACCAGGTGCCTTCATCAGCAGCAAGTCATCAATGAGATCAATCCCCTACCCTTCACAACTACCAGAAGATGTCACTGTGAATCAGTACACCAGACACCCACACCTTCTACCCCTTTATGTTATTGACCTGTCTTATCTTTTTATTTACCCCTCATCCGCACACATTACCCATCTCCAAATAGTCTGCAACAATGGCACCTGAATTACACAATAACTATGCCAACCATGTACATAATGATTATTTTTAAGAACTGGAGCTTACAAACATTGTGGAGCATAGCCTGTTTAGTGCATATCACTGGACACCCACTGATATAGCCTTTAAAACCCAACATATAACACACCACTCCTCACTGTCCATATTTAATTTAACCTTTTGTCTGAATTTTTATATAAAATGTGCAACTTATATAGGTTGAAAAATATGAAGTAAGATTGAATAAAGTTGACCTGAAACTGTTTCAAGTCTCTGAATGGCTTACTTTCAAGTTCTTTTGGGAAAGTCATTCACTAAGTATAGGCAGTCACTAGACATCTGAATACTTGGGCAGATTGTGTATGTGATAAAATTATTGTCATTAATTTTCATTATCAAGTAATTTACCGCATATATGTACTCTGCTAAACATTGCACATTTTAGAGGTAAAGAACACTGTTATGAAATGTTACCTGTGAGACATGGATCACATTTCATCTACCACTACATTTCCTCTGTTGTTTTAGCCTGTTTCTATATGGTATATTTTCTCAGATTGTTTCCTGAATCACTGTAATTAACACAAAATCCTCATCAGCCTGACTTTCTGCAAAACAGCTTAACAATATTACCCTATCTGTATGAAAAAAAAAAACACCAATGCCAAGGTGCGAGTACAGTGGATGTATTACGGATTTTAATATCTCTGCATGTGTTTGCATATTAGCGATGTTTGTAATGGCAAAAAATATAGCAAGACAAACAATATTTGAATTCATAAAGGTGACATGCAGCTGGTAAAAAGCTTTGAAAGAATCTGTTTCCCTAACAGAACTTAACCAGCAACTGGGTTGTCTGTTTACTGCACAACTTTATTTTTTATTGAATCTCTCAATAAAGGATCTAGTGAGATGTCATTTCCTCTTTTGGTTTGTATGGTACTGGTGTCATTTCTTGGTTACCCAGGAAATATTTTTATCTTGGTCAAAAACCTCTATGACTTTAAGACTGAGAGAAAGCTGCAACCAAATGATGTAATCTTAGCATGGCTGGCATTTTCTAACATCTTTAATCAATCTATTAATTGTAGTGTGTTCATATATCTGCTAGAAAACGTTTTCAGTAATAGCGTTTTTGTGTTGTTTTTCATTGCAATGTTTGGCTGCTCATGGAATTCATGGCTTATGGCTTGCCTATCTGTGTTCTACTGTGTAAAGATCATTAACAGTACAAACAGGTGTTTCACTTATGTCAAGCAAAACATATCCAGCTGGGTGGCCTTCATTGCTACTGCTGCTACTGTGCTTGTTGTTATCATTGTAAGCATTCTTTACTGTAGTGCTAGTTCTCAAATCAATTCAACATTCACCACTGGAAACTCCACATCAAATGATAGCGTTCTTTTTTTAAGCCTATCTTACTTTATTATTTATCTAATTTTTGGATGCTTCTTGCCCTTTCTATTAACGGTAGTGAGCAGCTGTTCCATTATTGTTTCTCTCAATCGACACACCAGAAGACTGCAGTCCAGTTCAACCTCCTTCAGTGGTGCTCAATCAGAAGTTCACGTGCGTATTGCAAAAATGATTACCTACCTCGTTTGTCTCAGTGGAATCTATACGGCATGTGTGTTTTGCTCTGTCTATTATTACAATGTGGAAAATAATCTTTTAATAACGATTAAATTAATCGGCCTCAACTATGCAACAGTTTGCTCTGCTGTCTTGATCTATGGGAATGTGAAGCTGAGAGAGTACTGCAAAATATGGTGTAACCGTGCAAGATTTCCAAAAATACCAAATGCCAGGTATGGTTATATGAATCATTTCAGATATAGCTGCATCTCTGATTTAATAACAAATAGATTTTTTTTTTTTGGTGAGGGGATGAATGTTATTGTTAAGAAATATTTGTTATGATGATGATTTGAAAACCTATACTTATATGAACATTATATAAACTTTAAGGGATAACACTATATACAGCAGCTGGTATCTTGTTTTGTTGTTCTATCACACTGTAACAAGTGCTGTTAAAATGAGTGACATATTATCATTATACTAAAACTATAAAGACAGTGGTCTGTGTCACACTGGTATGATCCTATCCTCACAGTCCACAGAATGACATTGTGTTCTGACCTCTTGGTACTGTCTGTGTTGGGTCTGATTGTTTTCTTGGTTCTACTTATTTTTTTCCTGTTTCCTAAGGTACATTGTCAGGGTCCTTTTTTCTTAATTTTGCCACTTTAGGCATTACCTTGTCTTCGTTACAGTCTTCAGTAATCTTCTGGCCATTCCTACTTTCACTGCTGATAACATCCAGGGTCATTATGATTGAAATCATGGCAATAGCTGTCTTGTAGTTAAGTGAATGTCTGTCATTACAGGGGTCCCTACAATAAAATCCTATTCATCTGTCATCTGCTTTGAATGTTATAATTTTACCAGAAACCTGCCATGAGCAACATTAAAATGATGTTGCTATCGAGTTCGGTATCAGCACGCTGGCACTCCAGTGTTACTCTTTCACATGCCCTGCCAGTTAAGGGGTCATGAAAATGCAAGTTGTTGTTGTTTGTCTTTCAGCTTTTCCCAGTTAGGGGTCACCACAGCGGAACTCCAGTCCGCTAATGATTGGCAGTAGATTTTTACGTGCTGAGTTGCCGGCCCTGACGCACAACCTTCAACGAAGGTACGCCCATTCACGCATGTCTCCACACAGAAGACGCTCTAGCTGAGAATTGAACAGGACAACGTCTTTCTGCGAGGTGACAATGCTACTGCAGCACCACCACCACAGTTCATGCAAATGCAAGTATATAACCTGTTAAACTTTTGAACTCTGATAGACAAACTAATTTACCAGTATGAGTCACAAAATGCATTATGTCTCTCCATAAACAATCAAAAATTACTTAAAAAGCAGGAGTCATGTTATTATGCAGTATGATCCTAATATTGGAGAGTCAGTGAAACAGAAAGTTGACCTTATAAATGCAGAAAAAGCCAGTGCAGTAACTCTTGGAGATGTAAGTCTGGACATTGATCCAAGCATCACAATAATGAGCTAAATTTCTTCAAAGGTATACTTAATAGGATCATAGGTAGGTACTAGGCTATCTACCCGAGGGCATTTATAAGCTTAGCTAGAGTGTGTTGGCTTTCGCTGCCCCATTGATTAATTAACTGATCCTCTGTCAAGCAGAGCCAATGAAGTGATCCCAGGGGTGTATTTTCTGTTACCCATCCACTCGTCAAGGTTTCTCTTGAAGAGTGTTAGTGTGAGGCTCTGCCTGATGTAGTTTGGAATTTTGTTCCAAAGCATGGAGAGTTTCTGAGACAGGAATCTATCCCTCCAGCATGTTCTATTTATTGTTGTGGTGAGGTTTAGCTCACTAGAGCGCATAGCTCGCAGTGACTTGGATTTCTTTAGGTAGAGTATGTCCATCAATTCTGAGTTGGACATGGCTTTGTAAGTCAGGCAGAGATCACCTCTGAGTAAGCGATATGCCACTGAGTACAGCCAGAATTTTTTCAGTCGGGCTACATAGGACATATGTTTGAGGCCAGTAATCCTCTTGGTGAGGTACTTTTGTGGTCTTTCCAGCTGTTAGAAGTGTCTTGTGAGGTACATCCCAAATGGGACATTGTACTCTATGATGGGTCTAATGAGTGATGAGAAGAGGCACTATAACCTCTTTATTTCTAGATGCGAACCCTTTAGTAATTAGATGGGCCACATAGAAGGATTTCCTAACTACTTTGGCAATATGATTGTCAAAGGAGAGATTACTATCTACCTGGGTCCCCAGATCTCTTATTACCTCTTCTGTATTAAGGGGGCTGCCACCTATGTGGTAATTCGTGGGTGTTTTGTTTTTCCCAAATGGGATGACTATGCATTTTTTGGCATTTAGCTTGAGGCCATGACTTTGACACCAAGTGTCCGTCTCAGTAAGGCTCTTTTGGAGGATGCCCATGTCAGCTGGAGAGTCAATTATGGCTCCCAGTTTGCAGTCATCGGCGAACTTGGTTAGCCATAGTCCTCCTGTGTTTGCCTATACTTCTGAGATGTATATGCCAAACAGTAGGGGTCCCCGGACCGAGTCTTGCGGGACACTACTTGTGACTGGTTTAGAGTCGGACGTGGAGACCGCTATTCTTACCATATGAGTTCTGTCTGTAAGCCAGTTGGCAACCCATCTCATGATGTAGGGGTTTATGTTCAGGCTGGTTAGTTTTTCTGTAATACTGGAGTGGGGAATGGTGTCGAAAGCCTTGGCGAGGTCAAGGTAGGCTGTGTGAACCACCTTTCCCTCGTCTATGGCCTTGATGACTGTCGTGAAGACGTCAACCAGGTTTAGTAGGCATGATCTGCCCTTAACAAAGCCAAACTGGGTCAGGTCAAGGGTTTGGAGGTTCCCAATGTCTTTGTTAATGAGTCCCATGATGATGCACTCCATAGCCTTGCAGACCAGGCTAGTCAGGCTTATGGGGCGATAGTTACCAGGGTCAGTTGTGGCCCCTCCTTTGTGGAGAGGAATAACCATTGCTGTGCACCATTCTATGGACACATAGCCTGTGGAGAGGCCGAGGTTGAACAGCGTGTTTAGGTAGGGGGTTAGTTTGTTCTGTAGTTCATGCAAAACGCAGCCTGGGACACCATATGGTCCCATTGATGCTGTGTTTTTGGCTTTTGAAAGGGCTGTTTTCACCTGTGCATCTGTGATTTTTGGGACACTACACTTTTCTGGTATTGTTGTAGGCCCTTTTGGAGGTGAGAGGGGGGTGAAGTTTGCACTGAATCTATCTGCTAGGATGTTGGCAATATCAGTAGGTTCAGTATATGTTGTGCTATTTTGCACTAGTTCAGTGCATATCTGCGAGTTGCCACCTAGATTCTTAACATAGCTAAAGAAGGCTTTGTGGTTACCTTTTGAATCCTTGGCTATTTTTCTTTCGAAGTTAGCCTTGGGTGATTTCATTAGGGACCTTAGTTTCTTACTGATACTGATCAGGGATGCCTTTCCTTCTTGGGATTAGCTTTTTTTCTGAACTAGTTTCCTCCTTCTATTGTATAGCCTGTTTATTGCACGGGTCCACCAAACTGGTTTCCTTCTCTTAGAGGAGTGAGTCTTGGTTTTGCTAGGGATGGCACAATCCATGCATCCTTGTAGGTGCTCATAGAGTGCATTTGTAAAGGTTTCTGCATCTTGGGTAGCGTTATCCTTTAGCATGGGGGCTGTGAAACTCACCACCTCTGTCTTAAGTAAGATGAAGTTTGCTTTGGGATGTACCTCATGAAATGTTAAGAAAATACATTGTTAACATTGTTCATGAGCTTATTAGGTTTTATAAGTCATAGGACTTATAGGAAGTTTAAGGCTACAGAATCTTGCAACCACTATTCCTGGCCAGTGCCTACCCTAAACTATATGTCTCTTCTTGAAGGGGGCTATGGCAGTCATGGCCAGGGTGAAATTAAGAATACGCATCCAGTTATCCAGGTCCTGCTAGAATAAAAATAGCGTATTATACTGCTTTATCTGCAGGAGAAGTCTATTCCACTGGCTAATCTGTCTTTCTTTATATTGTTTTATTAATCTGATGAAGCACGTTTATATCTCTTGTCCCAATATTTTTGTAACTGTTTCAGTTATGCAGGTACATTAGATCCTGGACTACAGGTCCCCTGATTGCTCAGACCACAAGGCATAGATCTCTTCTGACATGCGTATAAGGCACAAAACATGGGGGGGACAATGCATTGAGTCTTTTCTGGCAGTTTTGGGATTTTAAATATTTGATCATCTTTGTTAAGAACCACTAGGGTCTTTCCAACTGTTTGATATGTTTCATGAGGTACATCCCAAAGGAGGCATTGTTTTCTAAATTGATCTAATAACAGCTGAATCCAAGAGGGACAATAACACTTTTAATATGAAGGATATTCCCTTGGTGATCAGTTGAGCTGTTGCTACATGGTGGTCAAAGAAGGGGGTATTATCGGCTAAGGTTTCCAGGTGTCTGTTTTAATTTTAAGTGGAATATTGTCATTGTTATATGCAGAAGGGATGATTTGTCTGACAAATGTGACAATGTTGCATATGTTTTAGCATTTAAATTAATCCATTTCAATAGAACAGCTATTTATAAATGTAAGTTCCTTCTGGAGGACTTCTGTGCTAGAGTGGAGTTTGGCAATGCCTACTACTTTGCAGCCATCTGCAGACTGGGTTATACATAGGTCTTGGTTTATAGTCTGAAGGTCAAAGAGGTAAATATAGAGTAAAAGGGGTCCCATCACAGACCCTTGCAGGACATCACTGGTTACCTTCACGTTTTCTAAGGTTGCTCCTGCTACCTACACCATATGGGTTCTGCCTTTTAGCCAATTTGCTACTAATCTTATCACATAGGATTCTACTTGTAACGCATTTAGTTTATTAATTATGCTAGCATGGGATATTTTTCAGAGTCCTTGGACAGATCACTCAGCGTGTGTACCATATGAGCAGTTAATTGTATTGTCTTTTACTTTTGAAGTCTTTTTCGCTATCAGCTAGCATGAAAATGAAGGAAGCATATAGAAGGAAGTGTTTGTATTCAACGAAACAGATATTTCTGTATAAATAAAATATTTGAGTAGCTGATGCTTATTCGACTTTTTCTGGAATATTTGCTTAAATCATTTCAACAGATGACAAGTGTGAAGAAGGAACCAATGGTGTGGAGATAACATTATTGATTGAAATTAAGTGAGAAGTGCAAAGAGCACTTACAGCACCTGTACCGTAGCACTGAAACGGTTATAACCATTCTCTGTTGTAAATTTATATAATATGTAACACAGATCTAATGCAGAGTATAAATCTTTTGAGTTTGGGCACATACAGGAAAGGTTGAGAGGTCAGTGTATGGCACATACTTGACATTAAAATGGTCACAAGTGATTAGAGGATTTTAGTATCAGCTTAAGCATTCAAAGGAGAAACAGGCAACTGAATATGGGATTGAATCTGTTTCTCCATAAATGATTGCTTGTGTTTATATTAAATCACAATGCTCACATTTTACTCATACTTTTATTTGCATTTCATTTTTATTGTTTAATTGTTCAACTTCACAAAAAGCCAGAAACAGGGTCAAAGTCAGCAAATAGGAAAAATAATAAAAACCACAAAACGTGCTGACATTATGAATGGACCACACTTTTAAATAAAAAATAAGAGAAATGTTTCCACATTCGGTAAAGTTTTTCAAGTTTAAAACGATCAGCTATTGGCAATATTTTATAGTCAACCACATGATACATTACTCTATGAAAAGAAAGATTCAATTAGTAATGCAAAGCCTTTTTTAAGTATCGGCTTTAAACTAATTACTTCATTCAGTCCTACATAAAAAATTGTATTCAATTTCATAATCCATTAATATTCAGCATTCTCTGTTTCATTCATCATATCACCCCCATGGTGCCTTTCCCATATTGCTTGTAATATTAAAAAAGGAAATGTATGCATTTTTATCAGAGATAATTACATAGTTAGCCAGCAAAATTCTATAATCTAATCTTACGATAACATATAGCTGCTCACTAATAAACTATTTTAGCATAAAATTAGTTTTGCCTACATAAAAATAAAGCACTGGGAGTGCTGTGCCAAATACATTTAATTCTTAGCACTATAATCATCATAATATGTAAAATTGGTTCCACTTCACAATAGCGAATTACTGAAAACTCGAACTTCATATGGTCGAGACCATATGATCGAGTTTTCAGTAACTCGAAATTGGGAAGTGGAATAAAAAAATCCCCTAACACATAATTTCTGCAGGGGAGCAAGCCTCCTTGCACCCTCCCTACTTAAATATACCATCTCTGTGATCACACTATAGCGAGGAAACGAGATCTCCCATTCTGTGCTTTTACATACAGCACAGAATGGGAGATTTCCCTTTTCCCCACTGTAGTGCGATCTCGGATTTGGTATATTTAAATGGGGGGGTTGCAGGGGGGCTTGCCTCCCTGCAGAAACAATGTGTTTGAGTTTTTTTTAATTTTTTTTTATTTTACTTCCTAATTTCAAGTTACTGAAAACTCGATCGTATGGTCTTGACCATATGAAGTTTGAGTTTTCAGTAATTCGATATTGTGAAGTGGAACTGTAAAATCATACTTATTTTTAATAGCAGGGTGCACAAAGTAACTGTGAGAACACATATACTCGCAATATTTACATGAAATGTGCCCTATCTGTCACTTCTTGACTCCTTTTTCATTGTCCTCTCATAGGGTCTTCTTTCCAAGTTAGATTTTTTTCTTAAAAGTAAAAGTTAGGGCCAGATTCAATAAAACCTACACAAAATGTACACTAAGTGTACATAATATGTATTCTATAAAATTCTTATCACGTGTTGTGCTTTCTAGTCGCTCCAAATGATTAAACTAAATGTATATGTAGTCTACACTTTGTGGTAACCTTTATGAATCCCTGTCAATATTTAAAGCAGCAAGAATATCAGTAGGAAAACTAAAATTAGGAGGAAGAAGGTGTGAGTTATGTCTGTGTTGGATGTTCACCCAGAGTAGTGTACATTTAGTGTAGGCTTTATTGAATCTCACCCTATAGTGTTTGACAACTAATCCTGCAAGTTTATCATTCTGTATTGATATACTCCAATTCTTCCTTATTATATCACATGCAGTATTAATATTTCTAGAAAATGAGATTGGAAACTTTTCACTAATTGTGATCAATAATCCATTTATCATATGCCAGTCTATCATTAAAAATGGCTTTGCTGTAGTATTTGTGTGTTGAAACACATAATTGGTAGTACTAACTGTCTTTCATTATAACCTTTTTGGATAAATGTACACAGGGCAGGACACAATTATCATCATTTGCATTGGTAAAGAAGGGAGTAGAACTCTGTGCAAGAGCTAAGCAGATAGATCAGTATAAAAATGATGCATGTAAAAACACCAGACTGTGTTTCCCCATGCATAGGTTGGCCACTTTGTGCATCAGACATAGCCATCTCAAGTAACAGTGAAGAAAGGGTAGGGTTCAATTTTCATCAATGATACAAGTGAGGAAGGCAGTACAGATGTGTATGTCTTTCACAGGGAAGTGTGTGTGTGTGAGTGTGCTGTGGTGTATAGAAAGCAGAAAGCTTTCAGGGGAAGTGTCAAAAGTGGAATGAATAGGTTGCTGTCAGGACGGGCCAGGGTCAATTCAGTAGAAGAGTGAGATATGCTGGGGGCTGTGGTGGAGTGTGTGTGTGTGTGGGCGTGTGTGTGTGTGTGTGTGTGTGTGTGTGTGTGTGTGTGTGTGTGTGTGTGTGTGTGTGTGTGTGTGTGTGTGAGCACTGGAGCCCACCATACTTCCTTGATCTACAGTATCTCCATCAACCTGTTACTGTCAGGTTGTTAGCGTGTCTTGAATATGCACAGTTATGCTCTTTCCATACTCTGAGGACAGGATGTGGGAATCACATTTCCTGTATCCAACACATAGTCTGCACTCCCCTGATCCTGCCAGCTCATCCTGGCCATCATTATCCTCCAACATCATATGCAGGTAATTTCACAGAGGTGCTGCCAGAGAATGAGTCACTTGTGAATACACCAAAACAAAACATATCCAGTATAACGTAAGACCCAGCATTGCAACACATGCAACTGATATTACAACTATAAATATATGATATTGAGTTATAGCTCTGGCCATACCTTGCACAAATGGATGTTGCACCTAGATATCAGATATACCTATATTCCAGATGTGAGACTGGTATTATAATCTGTAACATGACTAACAGTTTATGAAGATAGCAATACAAGGATTATACACCTGAGCCATCAGCAGTTGAAATTCTCTGGGGCCTATCCAGCTCACCCTCAACATCCAGCACAGCACAGTGGAATTCTGTAGAGGTGGTACTGCTTTTAAGGAAGGACAATAATTTTTCCACCTCTATAACGAGAGACTTAGAAGACATCCCACCACCCTTTGCCTTCCATTTTTCTGCTATGGCCTTTTCTTTGTGGATGACAGCATGGATTATATTAGATAATCTGCAGTGGACCATCTCATCACAGTCCTGACCACTCATAACATTAACAATGGTGATAAGTTCCCAACAGACATAGTCATGGAAAGGTGTGGTTGGTAAATGCACTGCAGAGAGCTGTCTACTATGCAGAAAGATGGCCTCTAGTTTTCACCTCATTTTCAGCCTCTGAAAACTTTAGCTTGGGAGTGGATGTGACTTTCTGTGTTGGCTTCTTAGGCATAGCTATGTCATTTTGGGAAACACAGGTATTAGAGGCTGTGGTCCTACATGGGTCTTAGAAATCCTAATATTAATGCTATACTAATAGGCCATCAGCTATAGTAGTGCTTAACACTGACATATGTGTATCCATGCAACAATCTTTATCTGAGTGTGAGCCATTATTTGTATGCCAAACACAATCCCCCCAAAAAAGGTATCAGCAAATGACTGTAAGTTGGAAAGCACTCAGCTTAACAAGCACATGAACATTAGGTACAATGTTAGTAAAAATGATATTGTAACCACATATGTTTAAGGCACACAGCATTACACTGGTGTATGGTACTCTTTATTTGCTACAACCTTCTGTAACATGCCTGCATGCTACTATGGCCAGTACACTTGCAATGTACCCCTTCACAGAGCTTTGACCAATACATGTAGATACACAGGACAGTTGACAACATGTCTAAGCCTTATGGTGTATAACACACAAAAACTACCCTTGTACAAGGAAGTAGGTATAAAATGTACCACATACCTTAGGTTAGCAGATAAATCTTCTGTGACAATTATTCATGGTAATACTCAGGACTGGATCACAGGTGTTTCTTCTGTAGTGTAGTGGGACTCTGTGGTTCTCATCATGCTTATATTATGTAGAGGACCCTCATCTGAGTATGACAATTAAGCTAATTAGGACTAATCTCATTATTGTTTTTAAAATGGACAATTTGCATATGCAACCCTGTTAAACATTGTCTTGACTTCTGCATGATGCCATGCTCACCCTGGACTACCTGAGGGTTCTCTGCTCACATGTAGGAAGCCAGCCTCACAAGAGTAGGTAAATTGTCATGATCATACCTCCCAAATATACCTCATTATGAGGAATAATCCTGACTTTAATATGTAAAGAGCCATGTTCCTTGCATTTCCCTATAGAAAGGTTCTGTCATACATTGAAATGTTAGCAATGTTTTTAATTGATATCCATGGTAAATAGCAATGAATAACATCAGCTCATCAAAAGAACACTGAAATGATGCATGCTAAACATGCTGAAGGCTCCCTAGTTGAAGCTATTGGTAAGTTGTTAGTATGTGTTCCACATTTTACCCATTTGTTCAACATTATTGGGAGGTGATGCTCCACCGTCTATAGATGCAAGCTTGAGAGCAATGGTTATGCCACCTATAACCACATGAAGACAGAGTCATTGTTGAGTATTTATTCTCAGCAGCTACAAGAGGGATAGAAAATTGCCATGTTTCATTCCTTAAAATGCCATTGGAACCATGATACTATAGTACTGATATTTAATTATTTTGACATCCATCACAAATTTGAGATTTCCTTTGTCACCTCTCATTGCACAAGAGCTGACACAGGAGAAATGTTGTAGGCATCAGCTCTCTGACATTTTTTCTGAGGCCTTTAAAGCTGAGAAAAGTGTGTCTGGAAAAGGTGAGGGCATACCTCTCAACCTGCAGACATTGAACATAGGTACAAACATCCTTGAAACGTAAGTTCATCCAGCCAAAAATCTAGACATCTAATTAGCATAAAATTTAAATTTTTAATAGCAATTGTGTATAACTCTTCCCACTTCCACATAGAACACTACTCAGAAACATGTTTATAAAAAACAGAGAGTGACAAAAATTATGGAAAAATATAAGAAGTTTAACAGAGATACTGAAAACATGTAGACTTTGAGAAACTGTATTGCAAAATTCTACCATGTCACTTATTTTTGCTTCTAAAAGAGATATCTAATATGTGTGTCCTCTTTCTTTGAATTATTGGTTGTGTACTGTTGGTAATAATAGTGTGGATTTCTATGTGCTAGGCAGCTTCAAAAATTCATGTGCAATGAGTTTCATAAAATTGTTTGAAGGGGTAAATCAAACCTGAAAATAGGGACATGCCTCCAAAAATAGGTTCACTATGTGTAGGGGTGAACCAGGCCTAAAAATAGGTATATTCTTCCAAAACTGTGGCAGTTGAAAGGTCTGTATGAGGTAAGTGTTCATTTTAGAGCACAGGATAGCTCCACTATTTTTTCTGGGCATCCTTCATAAGCAGTACAGGTGGAGACTCTTGCAGGAGAACTATACCAGGGCACAGTGTAAGGGTAATATCTGGAATAGTTTGATCAAGCCGGTCACCTGTGTTATTGGCATCAAATTCCCAGGGGATCAGTGCCATCACCACTACAGTGTCTTAAGTCAATGCAAGGCTAACCTCCACGGTCAGCGAGAGGCTGAAGTTATGGCACAATCACCACCTCAGTACTGTAGGTATACTTCCATTCATTAATCACATACCCTGCCAATGCATGCTAGCATAAATTTTTTCATTCTGCCCTTTTTAACTCCAGCCCCTGCAGAGAATGAAAGGCACAGGGAGATGCAAATGAGAAGACTAGAGTGTCTAAGAGACATCCACTGTAAGTTGCTGTTGTGAAAGATGCATCAGCATGCATAGTAACAGTTGTGAGCATTAAAAATAATTGCGTATAACTTTCATATCAGAATGCCACATTTGTCAGCACTGGCATACTGTAATGGGAATACTATGTGCAAAGTTAGACCTGTATTTTTGCATGCCACGTTTTTGTGTTGGTGGAGAAGTGGCACATCATGTTCAGTATATGCAAACTGAGATTATAAGGATGGCCATGGGTTCAATCCCCCCCCCCCCCAATACACACAAAAAGCATTCCATTGTCAGGGTAGAGTATGTTTATGTATCATCCCAGCAATACATAAGCACCACTACAGAGCCTGTATATGCACATTCCATGCTTATTATTTGTTTGGGTGTTTCACAGTATAAAGTAGACATACCTGTCCCTTGTCTGTCACCTGTGTTTGATATACTTACTGTGTAATCAACATGTTTTTTATGCATATGTAAAGTTCTATTCTTTTCAAAAACTGAACTAGCATTGCTGGCCTCTAGCATAGATGTGCTTTCCTGATAAGTAGCTCCTACAATTAGCCTGTGGCCTAATTCCACCCCCCCCCATAATACTCAGGCAAACGGGTTGATAACATACCTGTACAAGTCCTATTACTTGACATTTATTTTACTATACTGTATGACTATCCACATAGTTAAACAAATAAAAACAGTTTTAGCATGTCTCTTCCCCTACCCACATTGTTGCTATCATTTCTCTTCCATGTTTGCCATGTGTTCTTTTTCTGTCCATTGCTGTTGCTATTATATGCAGCAATATAGTGAACTGGACTGGCCACAGTGGCAAAGCCCTTTATCACCCCACAGGCATCAGAAGCAGCACTGCCACCGCCACCATATAAGGCACCCAGCACATCTGGGTCCCAGCCAAACCTAATGCCCTACCAGTACCACCTGCATCAGGTAGCCCTGTACTGGAGGGTGGTACATTGGTACCCACCAGTAGCAGTGCTAGCTGAGGTAACCCCTTTGTGACCTGTCAGAAAGTGACAGAGATTGTGAAGGAAGTAATGGACAGAAAGATGGATTCTCGCTTTGTCTGTATGGAGACAATGCTCCAGTGAGTTATTTGGTTGTGTTTCTGCCCAGCTAGATGAGCCATGACCAAGTGCCGATGGCTCACAGTTTGACCAGTAATCTCCCACTGGGTCTAAGCTGGCAGAGACTGCATCTCAGAATATCCATTTTTCTCCTCCAGCCTGGTGTTTCCCACTCTTTTGTGTCTATCCCCACCCCTGCATTTTGTACAATCTTCCCCACACCATTGCCTTCCCTGTATTTCTATAATATATAATATATATATTCTTCACCACTGTATTCCTCCTTGCTCATTGTGTTAGCTGACACCTTAAAAGGTATGCCTTTCTTTCTCTGTGACCTACCCTCCTCCTCTTACCCACCACTTACTTCTATGACCCCACTTTTCCCATTACAATAAGCAGGTCACCTTTGCCATAAAAATACACTCCATACTTCTCAACTTCCCATATATTTCAGTAATGTAGACATAAATGATAATACTTGTTCAGTCTAAAACTGTTATCTGACAAAACATTGTTATTTGCTTTCATTAAATACTTACAAATAGTTGTTGAAGGCTAACAATAGTGCTGAGCTAAGGAGTTAAAAGATATTCTCCTATCCAACTTCCATCATGCTCAGTCCTCATTTGCTCAGCATATGTTCTATTCTCTGCTTGCATCTGATTATCATCTCATAGGATCATAGGAGATTACTAGGCTATCGACCCAGAGGTGATTTTAAGCCTAGCCATTTCGTCCCAATGTAATACCATAGAAATGCTAGTCAACACCCAAGATTGCATTTAATGATGACTGTCCATGTCCAGGAGGGTTATGGACTCTACCCTCAGAAGAATTCATGGTGCCCCATCCACTCGTCCAGGTTCCTCTTGAACAGTGTCATAGAGGTGCTCTGTTTCACATGAATTGGTAGCCTGTTCCAAAGACACGGCAGTCACTGGGAGGTAAATCTGTCCCTCCAGCATGTCCTATTTAAGTCACAGGCCATATTTAGGTCCCTGGAATGGGTAGCCCTACACCCATTTGATTTACAGATATGCATCAAGGTCACTGGGTTTGGGTCATGCACTGCTCTGTAGGCCAGGCATAAGTCTCCTTAAGAAGTCTATATGATATACAGTATAGTGGCAGGGACTTTAATGAGTCTGTGTAAGGTACATGCTGGAGCCCCTTGATCTTCTTTGTTAGAAACCTCTGAGGTCTCTCTAATTGCTGTAGGTGCTTAGTACGGTACATGTCAAATGGGGTGCTATACTCAATTATAGACCAGACAAGTGCCGAGTATAGTGGAGCTATAACTTCTTTTGCTCTGGAGGTGATGCCTGTACTAATCAAATGTCCTAGGTAGAAAGCTTTCCTTACTATAGTAGACACATGGTGGTTGAAGTTAAGGTCATAGTCAACATGTGATCCCAGGTCCCTTACCACTTCATGGGTACTTAGGGTATTATTGTTGATATGATAGTGTGAGGGGACATTGTTTGCCAAAGGGAATGATGATGCATTTCCTTGCATTCAGTTTGAGACCATGACTAATACACTAGTCATTGGTCTGTGTGAGACTGAGACCCTCATGGAGTATACTGACATCATTGTGGGATTCAGTGATTGCACCAAGTTTGAAGTCGTCTGCAGACTTAAACAGCCACAATCCCCTAATTTTGACATGAACTTCTGAGACGTATATACCAAACAATAGGGGGCCCAGCACTGGCCCCTGTGGCACCCCACTGCTAACAGGTCTGCTGGTTGATGTGGAGTAATCCACTTTAATAGTGTGTGTCTGGTTTGTGAGCCAGTTGGCAACCCATCTTATAACGAAGTGCTTTACATTCAGTTTTCTAAATTTATCAGTAATGCCTGAATGTGGGATTGTGTCAAAAGCCTTTGCCAAGTCGAAGTATGCTGTGTGCACAGATCTGCCCTCATCAATGGCCTTGGTTACATTTTCAAAGAAATCCACCAGATGTAACAGGCAGGATCTGCCCTTTACAAAGCTGAATTGGGTAGGATTGAGGGTTTGGAGATCACCTATGTCTTTATTTATAAGGTCCATAATGATACATTCCATGGCCTTACAAATGAGACTGGTCATGGTTATGGTTCTGTAATTCCCCAGGTATGTTGCTAGTTGATCTTTTTGGGGGGTATAACTGTTGCTGTCCTCCATTCTGCAGGAACAAAGCCTGTGGTTAAGCTATGATTGAAAAGGGGTACTTATTGGTGATGATAGTTCATGTTATAGCCTGTTTAAACAATCAGCCTGGGATGTCATCTGGTCCCATAGAGGCTGTGTGTTTTACCTTGGACAAGGCTTTGAGGACCTGCTTTTCAGATATGTAGGGTGGGGGGTGGGGGGTTGGGTGAAGGTTTGTTGTAAGTTAGGAGGGGATAAGGGAGTAAAATTTCACCAAACCTAACCACTAGAAGGTTTGCTATCTCTGTGTGGTCAGAGTGTGTGTGATACAGTTGGTCATTAGTTCTGCACATGTAATCCTTTAGGTTACATAAGTAGCTGTAAAAGGCATTATGGTAATCATTGGCTGTACTTGTTAAGTTTCTCTCAAAGATTTGACAAGTTGTCTTATTTGTCTGTTGAGGCCAAGGAGGGTTCTTTTCCATTGTTGGGGCCTTGCCTTCATATTCTTGGACAGTGACTTTTTGCATTTATTGTAAAGCTTTTTGATGCTGGATGTCCACCATGGTAGCTTGTTTTTACTTGGGGCTCTAGCATTGATTCTCTCTGGTAGGGCCTAGTTTATACAATTATGCAAGTGATTTTACAGGGCTTTAGTGTAAGCTTCAGTGTAGTTACTACTTCCAGCTTGAGGTGGGGCTTGGAATGCATTTATTCCTTCACCTAGGAAGGTATAGTTTGCCTTGGTGAAGTTTTTATGTCTGATTCACCCTTTGTGTGTTCTGGTGTTAGTGCCAGCTTGAACATGACTGATTTGTGGTCAATTTTAACAAATGTGGGTCCAATGGTTGTGGCAGTGCATCTGTTTGACGTGTTGATGAGATCCAGATCCATAATCTTTGTTCTCCTTGTGAGGATATGAATAATTTGTTGCAGGCCATTTGAATTAACAAAGTCAAGGAACTTTTACATTAGTGAGTTAGGGCTAGTATAGGTTTCCCAGTTGATGGCGGGATAATTGCAATCCCCCATAACCAGTGTGTTCAGTAAAATTTGGATTGTCTCCAGTTTTGTCAAGTAGGCTTTATGAGCATCTTGAGTCATGGACAGGGATCTATAACTGGCTATGACTTGAATGGGGGGTCTTACCCACTGTGACCTGGACCTGGAGTAACTCCATGGAGTTGTCCAGCCTAACTAGATGGGAGGTGAATTTATCTCTAATATAGATTGAAACACAGCCTCCTTTGGTTTTTACACATTCATTTTGTGTTCTAAAAGTGTGGAAAGAATTGTAGCCTTGCAAGGCCAGAGTACTGTCTGAGGCCTTGAACCAGGTTTCTGTGCCTGCACAGATATCTACATCTTCTAGTGATAGAAGTGCATCCAGGGAGTGACGTTTTAGTTTTAAGCTCCTAGCATTTAGCAGCATGACCCTTATTTTGTTCTGATTGGTTAATTTCACATCAGTAATGTTGTTTTTGAGACCTTGCATAGCAATGACGGCACTATGGAAGGCAAGAGCCTTTGCCAGTAGCCAAAAGCCTAGAAGTGCCAGGTGCAAACCATCTCTGGCTAAGTAACGAGGTTTGTCGAACATAGTTTCCCAGGCTGATAGGAACTGGATCCCCTTTGAATGACAGCAAAAACTGAGACAATTTTGAAATCAAACATTTTTTTGTTTATATTGCGGCATAATTCTAAGTGAGGGTAGTATGCAGCTCAAGGCTTGGGACGTACCTGCCTGGGACACATACTCAGCTCAACCATGTCTCTTCATATAGTCCAGTGAGGTACATCTCAGGTCATTCACACCAACATGAACTATGACAGAGTCATAATGGTACTTGTTGCTGAGAGACTTGAGTGCATGCATGATCTGAAGAAACCTGGCACCAGACAGGTAGCTGACTGTGACTTTCTCCTTGTCCAACATGGTGAGTAGGACATCCATGTGTCTCACTATTGAGTCTCCAATGACAAGGAAATTTGTTTTTTTGAGTGTTATGCCTTACTGGCTTGGTGGGTGAGACACTGGCATTGCTATGTGTCCTGGGTGTTGTGGGAACTGTGTTAGTTGTAGCAGTCCTTTGTTTTTGAGGTCTCTAGTGTTTCATTAAGTTTTTTTGAGAGAACCTTCACATATGTGGATTTACGTCTTTGATGTGTACTGTGTGTATGAGTAGTGGTACTATGAGCATATGTAGTGGTGGGTGAATTGAAAACCCTCTCCATGTTACTGTTTTGAGTGTAAGAGAGCGTGGATTCTAGATTCTTGGTGTAAATACATCTCTCACACTCTGTACTAGAATGTGTTGTTAGTAGAGGGAAGTCTAACTGTCCAGAATGCTAGGTTGAATCACCACTAGGGGTGTCTATTCAGAATTGATCATGGAGGAGCTCAGTGGATAAATATTTCTGCCTGGGATTTAGGGAAAATTTGTTGAATTTTACTGTCTAGCTTTGGTGCACAACTGCACAGCAGTGTGCAGTGCTGTGCAATATGCAAACAAGCAAGGCCTAAATGCCAGAAGCTAAGAAATTGAAAAAAATGTTTAAAAGATTCAAAAGGACCAATAAGAATGCTTATTCCAAGCCCTAGACCGGCCTCCTTTTACCAGACAGGTCCCAGTCAGCACAATTCTCTGACAAAGGTGCAGATAGGCCCCTTCCAATCTAAGATGCCCTGGCAAATGTGTTCAGAAGAAGTAAACCACTACAAACAGTTCCAGAATCAGCAAGCTTGTATCTGGACTATGTTACAGCTATTAGCTGCTCTAGTTTCAGTGGGAAAACACTAGAGAATGTTTAAAACAGCAGGAAAATAGCAGTGGGACACGAGAAAACATTCAAAACAGCAGAAAATCAGCAAGGAGGCTATAAAGTATGTTTTAAGCAGTTAACAGATCAGTTATTTAACCAGTGCTTGGTGGGAAAACCAGAACAAGCAGAATAGATAGCTTACAAACAGTGAAAATACCAGTAAATACTTAACAAGCAGTGAAACTAAAGAACAGCTTTGTAAACAGTGAAAACAGCAATAACATTTGATTTAGTATGCATCAGGCAATAAAAAAGTTCAGTAAGTAGTATAAATACACAAAAACAGGCAACATGTGTTTCTGAAAGCTCAAAAGCCTCTAGTCATCTGGTATCTCAGCTCAGAGTTGTGGCTGGTAGTCCACCCTCAGTTAAGCTTGGTACAAACAAGCAGAAACCTGCTTAAATACAGAGCCAAAATACCAGAAGCTAAGAACTTGAAAAAAAACTTTAAAAAGATTCAAAAGTACCAGTGAAGATGCTTATTCCAAGCCCTAGACTGGTCTCCCTTTACCAGACAGGTAGCGCAATTCTCTTATGAAAGTGCAGATAGGCTCCTTCCAATCTAAGATGGCCTGGAAAATGTGCTCAGAACACACAAAGCACTACAAACAGTTCCAGAAGCAGCAAGCCTGTATCTGGAGTATGCTACAGCTACTAGCTACCCTAATTTCAGTGGGGAAACAAAAGAGAATGTTTAAAACAGCAGAAAAACAGCAGGGAAAGATTAGAAAAACATCTAAAAGCAGAAAATCAGAAAGGAGGCTTTAAAGAATGTTTTAAACAGTTAAGAGATCAGTTATTTAACCACTGTTTGGTGGCAAAACCAGAACAAGCAGAACAGATGGCTTAAAACAGTAAAAAATATCGGTAATTGCTTAATAAACAGTGAAACTAACAAAAAAGTTTCATAGACAGTGAAAACAGCAATAAAGTTTGATTTAACAGGCACAGTAAAGCAGGAAATTGCAGTAAAAGAGTGTAGTTTGGTACACAGTAAATAAATACAGTATAAAAGTAGGCAACAGGCAATAAAAAAGTACAGTAAATAGTGTAAATAAGCAAAAAACAGACAACTTATGTTTTTTGGAAGTTAAGAAGCCTCTAGTCACCTGGTATCTCAGCTCAGAGTTGTGGTTGGTAGCCCACCTCAGTTCAGTTTGGTACACTCCCATTGTCAACTTTAAATCTGGTCAATAAATGAACAAAAATGCAAAAGACTCATGCTTGAAAGAGACTTGTATATTAAAATAATTTTTCTGTGGTCATACATTTCATGGCAGTGGGCAGAAGTCAATGTCAATACCTGAATGCAACCACAGAGAAAGACACTTCATGGCCTATGACAAAACTGAAAAAAAAATTCAAATCCTTGACATGTGCAAAGAATTTTGCCAGCAGTCACACAACTGACATGAGCTTTGGTGAAGGTAATCAAGCAATAAGGAAACTGTCAAGGTGTTGGCTTCTGAGGCTCAATGTGTTCATGATGTGATGAGTCCATTTGCAGTGTAGTTGTTGCAGGGTTCTAATCTCAAGCATACAGAATGCTATTTTACAACATTAGGTTTTCATTATGGAACTGTACCCCAGTCCCCTGCAATGTTTATTTTATTTTTTATACCATTCCACTGAGTGCTTCAGTGGCAATCCTGGTTAGTGCTGTTGCTCAGGAACTATAAGCATCACTTCAAGTCCTTCCAGGTGTGGATCTCTTTTCTTGTTTTTGTATATCCCTTATTCAGAAACATGTTTTATCAGCACCTTACCTGTTTGCGATTCTGTGGAATACCTAGCTAATGCTTTGTTTTGAAGAGTGGGAGTGGTACAAGCATGGTTATCCATGTAGGGATACTAATTATGCATTCCTTTCCCTGAAATGAAATATTCCTGTCATCATTGCATACATTCTGTTAGTGAATTTGGTACTGTCTAACAAAATTTAGGTACAGAGTTGTCTAACATTGTTAAGCAAAGAAGCTGAGAGGCATGCTCCTATCCAACATTCCTCCTGCTCACACCTTGTTAGCGCACTTTGTGTTCTACCCTCTGTCAGCCTCCCTTCTTCATCTATCCTCTGTATGTCTCACATTTTCATCCAAATCCTGTATTCCCAACATAACCTCTAACCTTGTCCAAAAATAGATAAACACAATACACACATACCCATAGAGAGCAAAAATTATGGTAGTTAAGCAAATGGCTTTATTCTAATTGTTCTGCTGGCTGTTCTGGTGGCTTAGGGTACTCATTAAATAATTTATGTTGTGTTGATGTACTGGATGGGGTGATAAATTCCTCTGAGGTTATATGCTGTTTTACACAGGTTGGTATCCACTCTGCAAATGTGCTACATAGGATCATAGGAAGTTACTAGGCTATTGGCCACAAGGCCCTTATAGGCCTAGCCAAGAGTTTAGCCCATGTTTAGACAAGTCAGCACCCAGAGCCCCTGTCCAACAGGAACACAGGTGGAATCCCAGGGGTGTATTTTCTGTTTCCCATCCAGTTATCCAGGTTTCGCTTAAAAAGGGATAATGAGGTACTCTGTTTGACAAGGAGAGGGAGTCTATTCCACAGATGGGGGAGTCTCTGGGACACAAATCTGTCCCACCAACAAGTCCTATTGATATCACAGACCAGGTTGAGGTCACACGTACAGGTTACTCAAGTGAAGTTTGACTTGTGGATATTCAGCAGTCCCATCAAGGCAGGGTCTAAGATTGCTTTGCATGCCAGACAGAGATCACCTCTGAGGAGTCTGTATGAAACTGAGCAGAGGGACAGGGCCTTTAGCCAATCTGTGTAGGATAGGTGTTTGTGGTCCTGGATTCTCCTGGTGAGGAACATCTGTGGTGTCTCCAGCTGCTGAATGTGCTTTGCGAGGTACATGCCGAAGAGGGTGCTGTACTCAATAATTGGCCTTATAAGAGAAGAATACAGGGATGTTATGACCTCTTTGTCCATGGATGAAATACCCTTACTTATGAGGTGGGCCATGTAGAAAGCTTTCCATACAATGGAAGCAACATGGTGGTCAAAATTCAGGTTGCTATGAACCTGGGTGCTCAAATCCCTCACTATTGATTGTGTACTTAGGACATTGTTATTAATGTGATAATATGTGGGGATATTACTCTCCCCAAAGGGGATGATTATACATTTTTGGCCTTCAGCTTGAGGCCATGTTTCTGGCACCAATCATTTATTTGGGTGAGACCCTCTTGGAGGATAGTCGACATCACTTGGGGTATTGATGACTGCAAACTTGGTCAGCCATAGGCCATTGGTTTTCTTCTGCACCTCAGAAAAGTATATCCCAAATAACAGCGGCTTCAAAACTGATCCCTGGGGTATGCTGCTTGTTACAGGTCTACTGTTTAAGGTGGCTTCCCCTATTTTGATTAAGTGGGTTCTATCAGTGAGCCAGTTTGCTACCCATCTGGTAACATATAGATTGATGCCTAGTTGAGAGTTTATCTACTATGCCTGAGTGGAGAATAGTGTCAAAGCTTTGGCCAGATCAAGGTAGGTGGTGTGCACCATCTTCCCCTCATCCATGGCTTTGATGACTGTCTCAAAGAAGTCAACCAGATTTAACAGTCATGACCTCCCCTTGACAAAGTCAAACTGTGTGAGGTTGAGTGTTTGGAGGTTGCCAATGCCCCTGTTAATGAGGTCCATGATAATTAATTCCATGGCCTTGCAGATCAGGCTAGTTAGGCTGATGGGTCTATTATTTCCTGGATCGGTGGATGCTCCAACTTTGTGTAAAGGGATGACAGTGGCTGTCCTCCACTCAGCTGGGCAAAGCTGGTACTCAGGCTTTGTTTTAAAAGGGTGCCTAATGGTGCTGCAAGTTCATGCCTGAGTTCATGTAGGATGCAGCCTGGGATGTTATTGGGTCCCATGGAGGCTGTATTTTTTGCCTTTGAGAGGGCAGTGATGACCTGTTCCCTAGAGATAAGGGGTGGGGGCAGGTACTGGGGATGTCCTGATTTATGGATGGGGGAGACAGAGGGGAGAAGTTTTCACTGAATCTGTCAGCCAGCAGATATATCTACAGCATTTGTGTATGTGGTATCCTTGACCACCAGTTCTGAACAGATCTGGGTGCTTCTTTTGAGATTGCTGACATATGTGCAGAAGGCCTTATGATCGTCTCTAGTAGATGTGGGCAATTTGGACTCAAAGTTTCACTAGTGCTCTTATTTGCTTGCTCAGGCTAAGGAGAGATTGATTCCAATTGGGCACCTGCTCATAATTGGTCCTGGACAGCAATTTTTTTCCTTTTGTTATATAGTTTATTTATTGTCCACCAGACAGATTTACTCTTCCTTGCGAAGGATAATTTTGTCCTGTCAGATATTTCTGATTCCATGCATCTATCTAAATGCTCGTACAGTAATTTGGTGTAGATTTGGACATTGGTGTCAGTTCCTACCATGAGGGAGGGGGCTGTGAAGCTGTTTATACCATCCCTCAGAAGGTTGTAATCAGATTTGGAGAAGTGTTTTTGTTTGACCCTAGCTAGAGGAGGGTCAGGAGAGATGGTGACTTTGAAAATGACCACTTTATGGTTGGAGCTTACCAGGGAGGATGATACCATAGGGGTGTTGCACTGGTTACTCATGTTGGTTAATACCATGTCCAAGATATTATCACATCCTGTGAGGGTATTGACTAGCTGTTCCAAGGTATTTGCATTGATAAAATTGAGGAATCTCTGGGCACTTGTGATCTGGCATGAGTAGTTTTTCCAGTCTATGGTTGGGTAACTAATGTCACCCAGGATCAGGGTAAAGTATTGAATCTTGATAGATTTGCAGAGGTACAGAAAGGTGGAGTGCACCTTTTGAGTGAAATTTGGGGCCTGTAGCTAGCTATAATTTGAACAGGGGTCTTGTCAACAGTTAACTGCACCTGCAGTGTCTCCTGTGCATCATACTGCTTGACCAGCCTGGAGGTGTGTGTGTCTTTAATATATATTTAAACTCCACCTCCTTTGGGTTTTCTGCCTACATTTTGTGGTCTGAATGTATGATAGGATGAGTAACCAGGCAAGTCTGGGATGCTCTTCACAGCTTTGAACCAGGTTTCTGTGACTGCACAAATGTCAGCATCTTCCAGGGTTAAGAATGCTTGCAATGAGTGCAGTTTCATGTTTAGACTCCTAGCATTTAGCAACATGACCTTTAATTTGCATTTTGTTGAAATTTTTATGTTGGTAGTATCGACCTCATGACTTTTCCTGAAAAAGGCACTATGGGGGAAGCAAGGGCCTTTGCCAGAAGCCTGAAGTTCAAGTGAGACAGATGCAGGCCATCTCTAGCAAAGCATCGTGTTCTGTCAATCATATCTTCCCAGGCTGCCAGGCACTGGATCCCCATGGAATGACACCAGAAACTAAGCCAATTGTAAAAGTCAATCATTTTCTGTTTGTATTGAGGCATCATTCTGGGTGCCAGTAGAATGCTGCTTAAGGCTAGGGACATACCTGCCTGAGACACATATTCAGTGAGCTCAATCATGTCTCTCTTCATATAGTCCAGGGAGGTATACAAGTCATTCATGCCAACATGGACTATGACAGAGTCATAACAGTACTTGCTGTTGAGAGACTTGAATGTGTGTGTGATATGGCAGTTGCTGGCACCTAGCAAACAACTAACCTTGACTTTCTCCTTTTACATCCTGGTGAGAGGCACATCCGTGTGCCTCACAATGGAGTATCCTATGACTAATATGTTGGGTTTATGGTTAGGCCTTAGTGGTTGCAAGACATTGGTATGTGGACTATGCATGGTATGTGGTGTGGAGGGTTGTGGAGTTCTCATGTGTTTTTGCCTCTGAGGTCTTCTTTGTTTGGGTTTGCTTTTGTTGAGAATCTCCGCATATGTGGTGTGTGTTGTATAGTTGGGAGTAGTGTTTGAGGTGTAGTGATTCTGTTGACAAAATTCTCAGTGCCAGATATACTGGCTTGTGAGGGAGAGAGCATAGCCTCTAGTTTCTTTATGTAACTGCATCTCTTACAAGTTGTGTTCCTAGGTGGTAGTAGTAGATTGTTGTCTGTGTACATGAGGCAGTTGATACACTGTCTCAGGATGCCCATATCAACCAGGCTGGCAGGAGAAGCCATATGAAATTGTCCATCCATATTTGTCAGAATTTGAGGGAGAGAGGATAGGGAGAGCTAAGTGGTAGGCCTAAAGCCCAAGTGCTTAAACCAAAACTAATAGGCTTAGAATAACACTTAAAATTTAAGCAGACTAAAAACAAGCAGTAATAAATGCAGCAGAGAAGATACAATTGAACACTTTAGAGAACAAGTAGCAGAAGAAACAAGATGAAGTGATAAAATAGGAGGAAACTCAAATACATTAGAAGCAGATGATTAAAGTTTTTTTTTTATTTGTTTATTTTTTTTTTTTTTGTAAAGTGGAAAGGGAGAAAGGAGATAATTTAAGGTTAAGAGACTAAGGGGGTTGGCCTTCCCAAATGTTCTTTCTCTATTAGGTAGAATGAGCTAATGACAATGGACTGGGAGGAATGTCTCAGATCAAATTTGCATATCCCTGTTATGTGTCTTCTCAATCACCCCCATATAATCATACAGCTTCTGTGCTTGCCTTTAATAATGTACTTCTACAGAGACTGTAATGATGAAAGTCTTAATTCTAATCACTTGAATCCTTAGTTTTCCTATTTTGTATCATTCTTCCATTTCCTTGATGAGTGCTTTTTATGACACCTCATAGTCTGACTGCTTTATTGCCTCACCTTGATAATGCAATATTAAGTGTCAAACCAAATTGAAAAGCATGGTGGATATCCCTGGATATCTATCTTCTTCACCCAGCTCAATCCTAATCTCTTGCCTTGTGGGGTCCCCCCTGCTTGCTGCTTTTTTATATATCTATCCTGCAACCTTTACAGTCCTTAATCTTATCAAAATTTATTATCATAGCAAAGACATGCACAAAAAAGGTTTCTAAAAAGTCCATCCTTCTGTGGTCATATGTTCACAACAGTTGGCAGACAGCAACTTCAAGACCTATGTATAACCACAAAGAAATGACAATTCTCATCCAATGGCAAAAACATTTAAAAAATTGTCAAATGCATTATGATCTTCACATCCGCCACACAATTTAGCTGACCACTGATTCAGGACACCAAGCAATATTGACATAAGGTGAAATTAGCTTCATTGTAACAGTTTCTATAATTCATTATAGTCATGAAGTGATATATGCATTGTCAACACACTGGTGGGAGGGTTTTGATCCCCTGATTGTTGTATGATGTTTATCAGTGGTCATGTTTTAGTCATTCACACTGTTCTAACATTCCCTTGAAATGTGTATTTTCTAACAGCTTCACTGTATGTTTTTTTCCCTGTGGTTTTGCTTGCTAATGCACTAGAATTGAAAGTTTTAGTTAGAGTGGTAGAGATTCAAATCCTGGAAACTCTGCATTTTAAGAGTCTGGCAAACAATTGGTATCAATGCACTAATCACGTGTAGTGCACATATGTGAAATAAGCTTAAACATAGTATGTGTATGCAACAGTGATGTATGTATTGCCAGCAGGGAATGGTTTTATCATTGTATTCTGCAAACCAGTGGTAATTTTTCAGTATTTCAGATTGATTTAGCTCTCTCTAGAATGTGTGTTTTATGACAATTTTATTTTAAACTTGTATGTTACTTCCCTTGCTAATGTACTGGTCTAAAATAGTGGTATATAATCCAAAAAGAACAAAGGCTCAAGTCCAGTGAAGCAATAATACCACCTCTTTATTAAATGATACAGCAAATAAATGAATAGACACTCCAAACCACACAGTTAGATTTAAAACCAGCCAATGCAAAATGCAAAAGATTAAGCGCTTTCATCCACTGGAACATGGACTTCATCAGAATCAAACAAACTAATTAAATGATTCATTATAAACCCTTTTTGGCGCCAAACTTTTTATCATATTTAAAGACATATACATCTTTGTAATTGTCAAGAATTTGAGAATTTGTTTAACCGTTTTGGTATTGACTATATGAAGCTATTAGTGAAAATGAATGATGAAAAACGGTGTAAATATATTGAAATGACAGAGACATTGAACAAAAATGTAACTGAAGATTTAGTATTTGATCAATGGGAGAATTTATATCATAAACAGTTTATGGAAGTGGATAGGAAAGCTAATAGTATAGTGCAAAGAAAAAGCAAGAAAATAGAAAGGGATATGCAAGAATATAAGGATGGGAAGGTATATGAATGGAATATAGTGAATCAACAAAAAAGAAATGAAATTGAAGTGGAATATAATTATAGGAACAATAGAAAAAATAATAGTGTTCACAGGGAATCTTATGAAAATTATGAAAATCAGTATTTTCAGGGGGGCAGCGACCAGGATAGGAACAGGTATCAGCAGAGAAATTGGAAATGGAGAGGGAATGGGAGAAGCACAGGACAGGGGTATTGGAACAATCAGAACTGGAGACAACGACGATGGTAGAGAAGGGTACGGCCACATGTACAAATAAGAGGGACAGCGATGGGCATCATTCAGATAAAGAAGGTGATGTGCAGGTTAAGTCTGTTTTGCACCAATTTAATGGCTTTAACATATTCAGCTACACTGATTTAGTTACTGGAAAGGAATTCTTTTCCCTATTTTCAGAGGACTTGAAATATGTGCCAAATATGAATTTCAAGGTAGTTGACAGTGTAATTGACATTAAAAAAAAAACCTAGAAAATTAAACTTGGCTATACATTTTAAGGAAGGCACTAGAGAGATTGGAAAAAGCACTTTGAAGAAAAAAGTACATTTATACCACCCCCACATCCGCAAGTCTCATTGTTTGAGAAATTAGTCACAAGGGACTTATATAAGTTAAATAACAAAACAAGGGGCATCAAAAACTATAGTAATTTAAAAGAAGAGGAGGTCCTATTATTACATTTAATGAATGACAGGACAGTTAGGGTTATGAAGCCCGATAAGGGGGAGGCATAGTATTGTACGACAGTAATGAATATGTTAGTAAAATGTTCAATATTCTAATTGATTCAGGGAATTATGATATCTCACTTAATCAGATCAATTTGGGATATAGACGGATTAATATGTACTTGGAAGATATGTTATTGGATGAAAGAATTAATTTAGATTTGTACAATGATATGAAAGTGGATTATCCCATACTAGCAACCATAGTTGGAGTGCCCAAAGTTCACAAAAATATACTTGACCCACCTTTAAGGCCCATCATCTCGGGCAGTCGGTCGAAGACTTTCCCTATGGGACAAGTGATAGATAAATGGTTGAAACATATCTATACAAGAGTCCCCCATTTAATAAAAGATGCCTGGATGTTTTTGGGATTACTGACGTCTGACATCTGGAAAAAGGAGTTGATATATGTGACTATTGACGTAATAGATGTATTTTCCTGTATTCCTAAGGAACAGGGCATGCAAAGTTTCAGCAATAGTTCATAGGTTCATAGGTTCATAGGTTCATACTAGGCTATCTGCCCGAGGGCATTTATAAGCCTAGCCCATCGTTTTGTGGCTTACGCCACCCCTTTAGTATGGGGAACTATACCCATTATTTTGCTGTGCCTCTGTCGAGCAGTGACACTGAGGTAATCCCTGGGGTATATCTGCGATCTCCCATCCATTGGTCAAGATTTCTCTTGAACAAGGCCAGCGAGGTGCTCTGCCTCACATGTACCGGGATTTTGTTCCACAGCATAGGGAGTCTTTGGGTGATGAATCTATCCCTCCAGCACATCCTATTAATAGCCGTGTCGAGGTTTAAGTCTCCCGCCTTGTGGCTCTGATGGATCTAGATTTTTGAGGTGAAGCATATTCATCAAATCTGGGTTTGACATGGCCTTGGATGTTAGGCAAAGGTCACCTCTGAGCAGCGGTGCGACTGAATAGAGCTGGAGTTCTTTCAGTCGGGCAGCATAGGACAGATTTTTGAGACCCTTTATCCTTTTGGTGAGGAACTTTTGTGGCCTCTCCAGCTGCTGCAAGTGTCGGGTCAGATACATTCCGAATGGGGCATTGTACTCAATCATTGGTCTGATGAGTGATGAGTAAAGGGAGACTATGACCTCCCTTGATCTAGATGAGAATCCCTTCATGATAAGGTGGGCAATGTAGAAGGTCTTCCTAACTACTTTAGCTACATGGGTGTCGAATGACAGACTACTATCAACCTGGGTCCCCAGGTCCCTGATAACTTCTTCTGTGCTCAGTGGATTGCCACCTATTTGGTAGCTAGGGGTAACCTTGTTTTTCCCGAAGGGTATGACTATGCATTTTTGGCATTTAACTTTAGGCCGTGGCTCTGGCACCAGTTATCCGCTTCTGTGAGACCCTTCTGAAGGATATCTGTGTCAGATGTGTTTTCTACTATGGCCCAGTTTGCAGTCATCTGCAAACTTTGTCAACCATAACCCTCCTGTGTTTGCTTGTACTTGGAAAAGTAGATGCCAAACAAGAGTGGGCCCAGGACTGAGCCCTGTGTGACACCACTTGTGACAGGCTTTGAGTCTGACATGGCGCCAGCAACTCTGACCCTGTGGGTTCTGTCACTCAGCCAGTTTGCAACCCATCTTGTGATGTATGGGTTAACATTTAAGCTGATGAGTTTTTCAATGATACCCGAGTGGGGTATTGTATCGAAGGCCTTAGCCAGATCGAGGTAGGCTGTATGGACTGCCTTTCCCTCATCAATGGCTTTGGTGACTGTTTCGAAAAAGTCAACCAAGTTTAAAAGGCACGATCTGCCTTTGACAAAGCCAAACTGGGTTGGATCCAAAGTCTGCAAATTCCCTATGTCTTTATTTATGAGGTCCATTATGATCCTCTCCATGGCTTTGCAGATAAGGCTTGTCAAGCTAATGGGCCGGTAATTTCCAGGGTCTGTGGAGGCACCGCCTTTGTGAAGTGGGACCACAGTTGCAGTGCGCCACTCCCTGGGTACGTATCCAGAGGTAAGACTTTGATTAAACAGCTGTCCTAGCTGTGGGTTTAATTCCTAGTATTTGTGAGCATTCCATCTTAGATTGGGAGCAAACCAAGGTAATATTGGAATTGATGAGTATTATACTGGATCATAATTATATTTATTATGAAGGTGAATACTATAGGCAGACCAGAGGAGTAGCTATGGGGGCAGCATGTGCCCCCATATTTGCAAACTTAGTTCTTTTAGATTGGGAAAAGGAAAATGTATTTAAAAGTCAATATTACAAGTATATACGATTATATACAAGATTCCTTGATGACATATTTATTTTATGGGATGGACATGAAAAGATATTAGAGGAATTTGTAAAATAGTTGAACAATACTAGTCCATTTCTTAAATTTACATATAATTATAGTACAGTAGGAATTTCATATTTAGACACTTTTGTGCCCAGTACAAATGATGGCTTCTCTTCCCACATTTATAGAAGAAACACGTTCTCAAACAATTATTTAGAATATACTAGTTTTCACCCCTTGAAAATGAAAAAGAGCATTTTCAAGGGGCAATGCATATGAGCAGCACGAATAACTTCAAAGCAAAATGAAATGGTAGATGAAATGGAATTTATTAGTAAACTATTTTTAGATAGGGGGGTACCCTAAACTTTTAATACAAGAAGTTAAAACGTATGTTATAGAGCAGTGGGGTAACAAATATTTCCCTGTTTTGGGCCGATCCTGTTGTAGCAATGCAACAGTGCAGGAAGAAGATAAAGTGTATAACAGGGCATGCATATTATATTATACTTCACAGGTAAATTATATTAAAGAAATGGTAAAAAAATATTGGAACGTATTTTTTATTGATACTGACTTAAGGAAGGTACTGGGAGAGGCACCTACTTTTATTTATAAAATGGGAATGAACTTGAAGTCTCTATTGGAAAGGAACACTGGCTATAACAGGGATATTAGTAGTAACAGAGGAACTAGGAAATGTGGAAGATGCCAGTATTGTAAAGTCATTAATGAAGATGAAAACATTGTCCTGGACAATATAAATAGGACTAAAATAGCATTTGTTAGAGGTAATTGCAACACTATGAATAGTGTGTATTTGGCTAAATGTTTTAAATGTAGTTGTTATTACAGAGGCAAAACTGAATGGAAATTTAGAAGGCGTATATATGAACATTTATATGCAATTAAAAAGAAAGATGCTAGTAATGCATTATGCCGACATGTACAGGAGATAGATAACAAACATCATTTTAAGTTTGCAATTTTAGAACGAGTAAATTTTAATATAAGAGGGGGGAATTTTAGGGTATATATAGCCGAGAGAGAGGCAAAATGGCAAATACTTACTGACGCTTCCACTAAGCCAGGGTTAAACGATTGCATATCGTTAAAACCATTCCTACATTAAATTTTATTAATCATATTCATCATACCACTCATATTAGAATATACGTAAAGATTGTACATATCCCTTTCGCAAAAAATATATTAAAAAATATATAAAATATATTAAATAGTATGAATTTATAAATTCATTTGTCATTTTATTTTATTTATTTATTATTTATTCACATATATTTATATTTATACCTAAGTATTAGTCTTACTATATAGCGTTTTTTTTAGTATATCATGGGTCATTAGATTTTTAACCTTCATTTTCTTTTCTTCCATTTTTATATGAATGAATGGTGACAATATAATAGTGTTACAGGCATTTAATGTACCATCATTTATATCTATGTTAGCATTTAATATATATATATATATATATATATATATATATATATATATATATATATATATATATATAAAACAGGGATGGTAGAAATGATAGAATAGAATACTATTATATATAGAGTTGATTTTATTGAATTCATTACATTAATTTCATCTAATTTATATAAAATTTTATACAATGTTTTTATTTACATTTATAATACACATTAGGTATAATTTTAGGATAAACTTAGGATAATATGTTTCAATGGACTGACTTTAGGAGCATTCATGAACAGCTAGATAGGTTATTTAAAGTTATTTAAAGTTACCTAAAGTTATTTAATTTATCAACGTAAGCAATAAATATGCAGTAGACATATATATTTTTGTGTGTATATTCGTGTATATGAATATATTCTTTGAAATTACACAATGTTTTTTAGGACAAATTGATATGTTTTAAAAGCAAGATGTATATGTCTTTAAATATGATAAAAAGTTTGGCGCCAAAAGGGGTTTATAATGAATCATTTAATTAGTTTGTTTGATTCTGATGAAGTCCACGTTCCAGTGGATGAAAGCGCTTAATCTTTTGCATTTTGCATTGGCTGGTTTTACATCTAACTGTGTGGTTTGGAGTGTCTATTCATTTATTTGCTGTGTCGTTTAATAAAGAGGTGGTATTATTGCTTCACTGGACTTGAGCCTTTGTTCTTCTTGGATTATATACCACTATTTTGGTTCGTGGAGTTTATTTAATGTACTGGTCTACACAATATCAGTTAGGCACAAATTCATTGATGTTTACCTTTTAGCAGTCTGACAAACAATCTGTATCATGCACTAATTGCTTGCAATACAAATATGAAATAAGTTACACCTAATACATGTGTTTTGAGGTGATGTGCACATGGTCAATAAACTGGATGAAGTGCTTTAATCACATGACAGCTGTACATTGTCTTACAATGTGCAGTTTTCATGCATAGAACTGGAAACTGCTCTATTATTCTCCATAAATGTGTTTTTCACCAATTGTTCCTTTGAGTGATGCCATTGTATGCTTTGCTAATCCACTGCTCTAGAAAATTCCAATAACAATGGCTGGGGTTCAAATCTATTCATGTATATATCTCTTTTCTTGCTACCATGGTCTCCATTCCCCTGAAATGTGTTTCCCAGATCCATGTACTATGATTTATTCTGTAACATGCCTTGCTAATGCACAAGCCTAAAGAATGTTAGTGACAAAGGCAGGGGGTCAAATCAAATCAAATGTCATCTCTTTTCTTGCTATTAAGTTTTTCATTCCCTTGAACTGTGTTTCTTAGACCCCTGCACTCTGCCTTCCTCTGTAGTATTCCTGCTTTACATGGTATCATGCTTTGTGTTCCCCTGAAATGTGTATCTTAACACATGTACTGTAACTGCTTCTGTGGCATGTCTTGATAATGCATTGGTTGAGAAGATGACAGTAACAAAGACAGAGGTGATCCATTTCTCCAGAAGAATCATTGCTATCATCAAATTGTAAATTCTGTGAAGGAGGTGTGGCACTTTACAAACATATATTTATATAAAGAGTTATTTACCATTGTTGTGCGAAGAAGTTGAGAAATATGGCCCCCCTACACCTCATCCATCCTGCTCTTTCCTTATTGGCTGATTTTGTGTTTAGCCTTCTGCTTGCTTCCAATATTCATATCTGTCCTATTCTCCCATTTTCAACCTATAATGTGGTCACACCATATATAGCAACAATACACATAAGCTCAGAAAGAGTTTGTAAAAAAGTTGTCATTACGCTTCAGCTGGCAAACATCAGTGTTGATGGCCATCTACACCCAATGCAAAATGGGGCTGCATGTCCTATGACAAAACTGCTGAAAACTTCTCGGGATATGGAAATAAGCTGTGGAAATTAGATAAATGTCACTGTGCATACCAATCTGATATTAAGTAAACTAAAAAGTCACTAGGGTGCTCTTGCACCTTCAGTATTTACCACTGCTACTCATGCTTAACTCTGTCCATGACATGACCTGACACAGTGTATCCATGGGACTGTGCTACAGCCATGACAAGGAGTTGCTCCTCATGCACACTGATGTACCCGCATACAATGGATATAAGAAGTGTTCACACCCCTGTTAAAATGCCAAGTTTTTGTGATATAAAAAATGAGACCACAATAAATAATCTAAAAACTTTTCCCACCTATAATGTGACCTATAACCTGTACAATTCAATTGAAAAACAAACAAATCTGTTAGGGGAAAAATATAAAAAATAAAAAATGTTCAATAAGATGGTTGCATAAGTGTCCACACACTTAAACTAATACTTTGTTGAAGCACCTTTTGATTTTATTACAGCATTCAGTCTTGTTGGGTACACACCTGCCATCAATTAAGGAGACTATGAGTCACCCCAAATAAAGTTCTGCTGTCCTAGTAGGATTTTCCTGACATTTACTCAGTTGACTGCTACAGCAAAAGCCATGGTTCGCAGAGAGCTTACAAAGCATCAAAGGGATTTCATTGTTGAAAGGTATCAGTCAGGAGAAGGGTACAAAAAAGTATCCACAGCATTGGATATACCATGGAACACATTGAAGACAGTCATCAAAAAGTAGAAAAAATATGAGACAACAGTGATGTTGCATAGAACTGGATGTCCCTCCAAAATTGATGAAAAGACAAGACAAAAATTGGTCAGGGAGGCTGCCAAGAGACCTACAGCAACACTGAAGGAGCTGCAGGAATTTCTATCAAGTACTGGTCGTGTACTGCATGTGACAACAATCTCCGTTATTCTCCATATGTCTGGACTATGGGGTAGGGTTGCAAGACAGAAGCCATTTCTTACACAGAAAAACATCCAGGCCCAGCTAAAATTTGCAAAACAATACATCATGTCTCCCAAAAGCATGTGGGAAAATATGTTATTGTCTGATGAGACCAAGGTTGAAGTTTTTGGCCACAATTCCAAAAGGTATGTTTGGCGCAAACACAACACTTCGCATCACCAAAAAAAAATTCCCCACGATGAAGCATGGTGGTGGCAGTATCATGCTTTGGGGTTGCTTTTCTTTGGATGGAACTGGGGCTTTACTCAAGGTGGAAGGAATTATGAACAGTTCCAAATACCAGTCACTTTGGGCCCAAAACATTCAGGCATCTGCTAGAAAGCTGGAGATGAAGAGGAATTTCGCCTTTCAACACAACAATGACCCCAAGCATACATCCAAATCAACAAAAGAATGGCTTCACCAGAAAAAAAATTAAAGGTTTGGAATGGTCCAGCCAGAGCCCAGAGCTAAATCCAATAGAAAATCTGTGGAGTGACCTGAAGAGTGCTGTGTACAAGAGATGCCCTCGCAATCTGACAGATTTATAGCACTTTTGCAAGGAAGAGTGGGCAAATATTGACAAGTCAAGATGTGCCATGCTGATAGACTCCTACCTAAGTAGACTGAATGCCATAATTAAATCAAAAGGTGCTTCAACAAAGTATTAGTTTAGGGGTGTGCACACTTATGCATCCAGCTTATGGTATGTTTTTATGTTTTACATTTTTTCCCCTAACAGATTTGTTTGTTTTTCAATTGAATTGAACAGGTTATAGGTCCCATTAAAGGTGGGAAAAGTTTTGAAATGATGTCTCATCTTTTAAATCACTAAAACCTGGAATTTTAACAGGTGTGTGTACACTTTTTTATCTCCACTATATGATTAGTACTGCACCTCGCTATTCACACAATGCAAACAGTGCTGGTTAGGTTGCACTCATGAAGTAGCATTTAGGAATCCTTAGGAATTTGTTTTACTTTATAGCCAATTGTTGAACAGTAAAGGCATATCTCCACTTCAGAAAGCAAAAGGGCACTGAACTCTTGATTGCAGGTATTGGCAACAGGTATACCAGGTGTATTGTATAAGTGATCAGTAAGGGGTATAGGGAGAAATGTGATTTTCTTTTCAAGTCAGGAAAAGGAAAAATATAACTGACAAGGGTCAGTTCCATCCATTTTAAGGTGTAGACATCAGACAGCAATTCATACTGTGGCACTTGGGATCTTTTTAAATGTCATGTAAAAGGGCTTTGTATTTGGTGGGAAAAGATAAATACATAAGTAAATATCTTTGCAATTTTTTTTTAATTCAATGATTTTTATACTACTGTAAAATCTTACAATAGCAGCTTTTGCATTTATTGTGGTACAGAACTTTATATATTGTACTGCCATTCTAGATATGAGATGGGTGAACATGGTTTCCAGCAGTAGTTAGTAAAGGAGATCATTCACACTGAAAGGGAGGGATACAGATTTTAACACAGTGCAACAGTTAGGCTATGGCTAACATTATATCACTGAAATGTAATACTTAATTATTTTTGAAACATTGTCTGGAATAAGATATTTGATGTAGACAGACAATGAATGCATGTACATATCAAAGATGCATAGAATCTGAGGCAGCATGGCTGACAGATAGTTGCTATGGAGTTTTGAAACTTCAGAAATAACACTCATTTGTCAGTCAGCTTTGTCCCTTATTTCCTGTTCTTTTTTCATACAGTGCGTGCTATGAACTTTATATACCCTTGTCAGTGAATGACAATTTTTTCCTTCTTCTTTGACAGTCAAATAACTAAATTGCTAAAGCATCATGAATTTACATACAATTGCGTGATTATATAAAAATGCAAACTGTCAATTATTGAATTTTTTAACTCTTCACAGCCCTCAATTTGACATATTGTTATCTATTTGTCAGGTATATATTTTGATTTCTTCAAACAATGGACAGTATTTAATAATTATAGTTTGCAATTAAAATAAATTACTGAATTTCTGTAGGGCATTATGCTAATAAAAATATATGCTGTGTCATTGTTTACCAAAACTGAAAATAAATGTGCATACTCTTGTCTTTGTTTTTTTTTTCCTAGACAAGGAGAAATTAAAGCAATTGATAACATCTAGAAATCTATAAAGTGCATACAGGAGAATACTGAATTTATCAACAGAAAACTCCAAACCTCAAGCTCTAGATATTGGAAAAGTGACTGAAATGTCTGATCCTTTAATATTAAGAGAAGATGTCATTGTTGCATGCATTCATTCAAGTATGATCAATAAAATATATGAATATCTGTGCAATGTTGATGTAATTTAAAATATGAGACCCACTTGTAATAGAATAATTCCAAATAATGAACAAATAGTAGAGCTGAATACGATTTTTGAAAACAAAACACACTTTTTGCAATGCATTATGGAATCAGTGCAACTGAGATGCATCAGAATATAATTACATTTAATAAAGCTGTGTTTATAAAAATACAATTCTCTAACAGGTCTCTTAGCAAGCAATTTCAGTGATCAACACTACTTTTGTCTTCTTTTCATAGACTACTATATCTGTTTTTCTCACATCCATTTTGAACTGTTTATAATGTGTGAGCCCATGTATTATAAACGTCATAATTTTCTATAATGCTTTGTGCTTCATCTTTCCAAGGTTTCTCAGCTACCTCAATATTATAATGTTTTCACAATCCCCAATGCAACAGTCTTGCCACATTATTCTGACTTTAAATACAGGCCTTATGCCATTAGTATATCACACCCAGCAACAAGATGTGCAACTGTTTCCAATTATGTTTCTCCAACATTTTCAAGGATCTTTGTAAACCAGCATATATATAGTCTACTATCCTGGGCTGCCAATATTAACCTTTCATTTTTTTTAGTTTAAATTAATCAGTCCTTAGCCATTCTTGTGTTAGATCCTGATCAACATAAAATTGCTCCAGGAGTTTTCTGTACTCGGAACTACATGAAAAGGGACGTCGAGGAGCTCTCTGATTATGTAGCCCAGGCAGGTATGACCCTGACCTTGAGCAGTATCCTACCTTCACCTAGAATGATGCCACAATACAGTGATAAGATGATCAGCTTTAATAATTGGCTTAAATTCTGGTGTCATTCAAAGGGGATCCAATGTCTGTCTGCCTGGGATGACATGCTGGACAAGCCACGCTGCTTCGCAAGGGACGGCTTGCACCTGTCACCCCTGGGCTTCCGGATATTGGCAAAGGCTCTTGCCACCCCCATAGTGCCTTTTTTAGGCAAGGCTCAAATTCTAAACCTACCACCCTAGAACACCAAAAAGGAAAAAACTAAGGGTAATGCTGCTCAATGCCAGAAGTCTCAATCTCAAGATGCACGCACTCGAGGCCCTTCTCAATATGGAGAACATCGATGTCTGTGCTGTGACAGAAACCTGGTTCAAGGCTCCTGAGAGCACCCCAGCACTAACAGGTTTCACCTCATATCATACGTTCCGGCCCCAAAATCCGGACAACACCAAGAAAGGAGGGGGGTGTCCATATTCATAAAGGACACCCACACCTCAAGGTTGGTGGCAACGCACGATGCATCTGAGACCATCCAGGTGCAATTAACCATAGGCAAGACTGCTCTGCAATTTGTAGCATGTTACAGGCCACCCTCTCAAACTCAGGAACCTCACATGGCCTTCCTGAAAACATTGGAGGGGATAAATGTATCTCCAAACACCATCATACTAGGTGACTTCAACTACCCTAATATAGACTGGGAACACTACTCAAGCCCGAACACTCTAACCCAAAGATTCCTGGAGTTCATAAACTCAAATGCCATGGAACAACTAGTCACCATCCCCACAAGAGGTGAAAACATACTTGATCTCATCATCACGAACATGGGATCAAAATGTTCAACACCGAAGTATACCCCTCACTGGTGAGATCAGATCATAAACTAATCTCGCTGGAGGTCCTCATCCCGCCCCCACCTGAAACAAAAAGACCACAGTGAAAAACTTCTCAAAAGCCGATTTCACACTTCTAAAAACTAGTGTGGTCTCCTTTAAGGCCCCTGAGCCAGTGGTAAACATTACTCAAACCGCTGAATCACTTACAAATGCCTTCTACCAGCACCTACAGGACTGCATGGATCAGGCAATCCCAAACAAAACTAAGACTCTCTGTACCAAAGGCAAGCGTCCAGTCTGGTGGACCCCAGCCATAAACAAGCTCTACAACAAAAGGAGGAAGCTACTACAAGATAGAGCAAAATCCTTGAAAGGTAAGACACCTTTGATCATTATAAGTAAAAACTAAGAGCTCTCATAAAATCATCCAAGGCAAATTTTGAGAGAAAAATCGCCAAGGACTCTAAAGACAATCATAAGGCCTTCTTTAGCTATGTTAGAAACCTAGGAGGAAACTCCCAGATATGCTCAGAATTAGTTCAAAATGATGTGAAAATTACTGAACCTACACACATTGCTAACATACTGGCTGACAGGTTCAGTGCAAACTTCTCCCCTGCCCCCAAAAGGAGAGATATCTATTCCAGAGGATTGTAGCCCCCAAACATCTCCAATGCCCAGGTGAGAACTGCCCTCACTAAGGCAAAAACACAGCATCCATGGGACCGGATGGTGTCCCCGGCTGTGTGCTTCATGAACTCAACGAGGAATTAAACCCACAGTTAGGACAGCTGTTTAATCTTAGCCTCACCTCAGGATACGCACTCCAAGGAGTGGCGACGCGACTGTGGTCCCACTTCATAAGGGCGGTGCCTCCACAGACCCTGGAAATTACCGCCCCATTAGCTTGACAAGCCTTATCTGCAAAGCCATGGAGAGGATCATAATGGAACTCATAAATAAAGACATAGGGAACTTGCAGACTTTGGATCCAACCCAGTTTGGCTTTGTCAAAGGCAGATCCTGCCTCTTAAACTTGGTTGACTTTTTCGAGACAGTCACCAAGGCCATTGATGAGGGAAAGGCAGTCCATACAGCCTACCTCGACCTAGCAAAGGCCTTCGACACAATACCCCACTCAGGTATCATCGAAAAACTCATCAGCTTGAATGTAAACCCATACATCACAAGATGGGTTGCAAACTGGCTAAGCGACAGAACCCACAGGGTCAGAGTTGCTGGAGCCATGTCAGACTCAAAGCCTGTCACAAGTGGTGTCCCACAGGGCTCAGTCCTGGGTCCACTCTTGTTCGGCATCTACTTTTCTGAAGTACAAGCAAACACAGGAGGGTTATGGCTGACAAAGTTTGCAGATGACTGCAAACTGGGCCATAGTCGAAAACACATCTGACACAGATATCCTCCAGAAGGGCCTCACAGAAACGGATAACTGGTGCCAGAGCCATGGCCTGAAGTTAAACGCCAAAAATGCATAGTCATACCCTTCGGGAAAAACAAGGTTACCCCTAGCTACCATATAGGTGACAATCCACTGAGCACAGAAAAGTCATCAGGGATCTGGGGACCCAAGTTGACAGTAGTCTTCGCTTTGACACTCATGTTGCTAAAGTAGTTAGGAAAACCTTCTATATCGCCCACCTGATCATGAAGGGATTCACATCTAGATCAAGGGAGGTCATCGTCCCCTGTACTCATCACTCATTAGACCTATGATTGAGTACAATGCCCCGTTCGAATGTATCTGACCAGACACCTGATGCAGCTTGAAAGGCCCCAAAAGTTCCTCACCAAAAGGATAAAGGGTCTCAAAAATATGTCTTATGCTGCCCGACTGAAAGAACTCCAGCTTTATTCAGTCTCATACCGCTTGCTCAGAGGTGACCTGTGCCTGACATATAAGGCCATGTCAAACCCAGATTTGATGAATATGCTTCACCTCAAAAATCTAGATCCCTCAGAACCACAAGGCGGGAGACTTAAACCTTGACACGGTTATAAATAGAACGTGCTGGAGGGACAGATTCATCACCCAGAGACTCCCTATGCTGTGGAACAAAATCCCGGTACATGTGAGGCAGAGCACCTCGCTGGCCTTGTTCAAGAGGAATCTTGACCAATGGATGGGAGATCGCAGATATACCCCAGGGATTACTTCAGTGTCACTGCTTGACAGAGGCACAGAAAAATGATAGGCATAGTTTTTATTCAAACTAAAGGGGTGGCGAAAGCCACATAACTATGGGCTAGGCTTATAAATGCCCTTGGGCAGATAGCCTAGTATGAACCTATGAACCTATGAACCTATGAACTATATTTATGGATTTTCCACATTTCTTACTTTCTCGTCTGAATCTTCACCATATATTCTTTCTTTTGTTTTTTGTTTTTTTTTTTTGGCACATTCAGTTGGTGCCTGATATTTATCTACTTCTGGTTTGATTTCCATGACTGCTTGATGCCAAAATGCTTTTGCTAAACTAAGCAGGGTAGTCATATTAGACTTGCTCTCCTCATGTTTTAAAACTTTCACTATGTTTGGATTTTGTGAGGTCAGCAGATATGTATGACTGAAGACCTATATATGTAATCTATTTTGAGGATGCCCATGTCTCCTTCATAACAGGGAATATATAATTTTGGTATATACTGATTTTTATAAATCATTTGATAAGCATGAAGCAGTTTTCTTGTTTTCCTGTCCAACTGATCCAGTACCTTTTGGGTTTATTCAATTACCCCCAAACTGGAGTAATTGGGGAGGGTTGATGCAATGCTTAAAGTCTTAGCCTCACAGATGCAAGGTACAGGGTTTGAACTGACTTTTAAAAAAGGGTGAATTTGGCATAATAGTTAAGTTCTTTACCTGACAGACCCAAGGTACAAGGTTTGATTCTGACCATTGGCTAGGCTTGTAATAGTCTACAAATTGATAGCCCAGTATGAACTAACTAATCCATATTTACATATAGTTTACTATCTTACTGGATGAAGCCAGCTCCCAAACCCCACAAAACTGCTTCCCAGTCAGTAACTGAGAAATGTAATATTAAAATGTTGTGGATACACAATGCTTTGGGGTTGAGTGGTTGGTATAATGGTTAAAGTGCTTGCCTTGCAAACACAAAGTGCATTGTTTGATTATTAACTGGGATAACTGACAAAGCTCAAAAGGGCAGATAGCCTAGTATTAACCTATGAACTATCAACTAGAACAGGAAGAACAAACTGGTCTATAGCTTGGACTTTGTTCCTAGATGTCAGGGTTGTTTTCAGCATTAATTTTAGTCTTCTAAAATATGTTTACAATATTTTTACTAAGTTTTATTTTCATGTGATCATATTTTATTATTGATCTTTCATTAACTCCCAAATATGTATATACTACCTCTTGTTGAAGTTCTTTGGACATGTTGAACACATTAGGTCAGTTCATCTACATTGCAGCAGAGGTCTTTTAATAACAATATTGATATTTTCAATTACAGTAATGTTGCTTTGACTAATACCCATTACAGTTTGCTCTGTAAAGATTTCACAGTTTACCTGCATGTAGGTCTAATATCATTTGAGTTTTTGTCATATTTATATTTGAGAAAACTCAATTTGTTGATAACTGCATCTGATTTACCTTCTCATCCATTAACTGATTTTATAAACATAGTTTGTATAATCCACCAATTTTACTTATTTTTACTCTTTCAGAAAATGTGCTGAAGCTGATGTATGTTCTTTATTAACAAAACCTACACACAACAGGTTTCATAATTTAGCTAATGATGAATGACAGCTGTTGCAAGATTTATCTTCAGATACATCATTCAAGTAATGAAGCCCAATGGGGGGGGTCATGATTATGGATGCTGAACTCTATTCTCTCAAGACGTTGAGTAGGTTACACAATGATGATTATTAGTGCTCATTTTCCAGGAAAGAGCTTTTTGTTGCTTATAAGAAAATTTATGTGTTTTTATATGATTCACTTATGAGTGACTTGATTTTGTTATTAGAGAAGTTATTATTAAGAGAAGGATACATTTGCCCCTAATCTACTTAAAACTATGTTAAACAACAATTTTAAGGAAAAAATGATGGAAAAAAATGTTTTCAGTCTATGTGTTTGCCTTTTTCATTAGATTGCATTGAAATATGGATTATTATTGTTAAACATCGGGAGTTATTTAGACATATTTTTTTGCTTTTCCCAGTTAGGGGTCACGACAGACGATCACTGGTCCGCTTAAGATTGGCAGTGGATTTTTATGGTATCAAGTTGTCAGCCCCATACCCAACCTTCAAATAAGGCTCACCCACTCATGCATGCACCTACCTGCATGTCTTTAAAGTTCACTCGACCACACGGAGGACATGCAGACTCCACACAGAAGTTGCTCCAGCTGAGAATCGAACCACAGAGAATATTGCTATGAGCTGACAATGCTAACTGCTGCACCACCCCAGCCTCTCATTATTTAAACCTACTGATAATCTGATATATAAGATAGGCATTTTGTGAATGGTTTTAACTTGAAAAGTTATTTTGAAAGATATAGTAATTCATGACAAAAACATATCAATTCTGGAATGTTTAAATGTAGGGCATGCAATAAATGTAAATTTATTAATACTGGAAAATGTATATTAACATGCATTAATATTTTTCTTTTTACTTGTAGAGGGCATTACAATTGTAATTCTTTGTCAGTTGTATATATTGATACCTGTCTGTCATGCCCTGCATATTATATTGGCAAGACTAATAATAAATTGAGACAACCTATCTATCAGAATAATTAAGCTATCAGAAAGAAGGATAAGTCGAACTCTTTGACTAATAAAAATAGTTTAACTTTTGAAATTTTAAGAAACTTGTCTTTTTCATTATTGAATGCATTATATTGGGAAAAAGAGGGTGATGATTGAAAAAAAATCATCTGTTTATGAGGGAATTATATTGCCAAATCAAATTTAATTCTGGCACCATTCCTGGGTTAAATGAATACCTTTCAATTGTTAGCTTTTTAAAAGACAAAAATTGCAGAATTTCTTTATATCTGATTTTTTTTTTGCTTTTGACTTGTTTGAATTATGTATTTCCATTTTATTTTAAAGGGTTCTTTTCATTCTCAGAAAGTTATTTGCTATTAATATGAAAGTGCTTAATAAATAATTTGATTAAATCCTGAGTTTGTTTGAACTTTTTTAATTTTTATTATATTATATTATGTATTTATGTTATCAGTTGTTCATTCATTATTTTCACATATGTTATTCTGTTTCTCCAGGACATTGGAGTTCCAAATTATTTTGAGAAAGCAGCTTGTAACAAATTTAACAACTGAGTACTAGGGAAAAATCTGTAATCAATTCTAGAAATAATGAAAATCCAGACATGGCAAGAAAAGTTGATACTCTGAGCTATGTTGCCATTTGGCCGTCCAATTTAAATTTGGGCCCCCCCCCCCACCAAAAAAAAAGACCAAAAAGGAGATGGATCTTCCTTCAAGGCAAGTAAAGCCCTATTATGTAACACTGAATGACTATTGTACATGATTGCTGATACTGCTTGCAGGGATTAATGAGCACCTCACCTATAATTTCAATTATAACCCCTAATAGCTCACACCCAGTGTTCTAACCCCTTCATCTTGGTCTTGCTGCAGCTTTGATGAAAGCTACCAAAGTGGCCATTAAAATAAATACCTTTATTTCAGACACTGGAAACACGAACTAAGTCCCAAGAAGCAACAAAAAAGTTTATTACATTTTTTAAGTTAATGCCCTCCAAATAATATCTCTAGTTGTGATATAACAATGAGGCAAGCTACAAAATTCAGTGGTTTAATTTACTAACTTCACATTATGATATAAAAAAATCCCATATCTGACATTTCTAATGATCTGGTAACCATACCTCTCAACCTGGAAACATCCAAAATCTGGACAAAGGCTCATGAAAAATAGGTACAAATCGGTGTGCTGATTAACATAAAATTTGCATGCATAATTATGTGACCCCGCCCACTCCGGTTGAATTGTGGGATATCAATTTTTAAACACAAACTGAACAGACAACCAAAATATGATAATGCAACACAAAATAAGCAGAAGAACAATAGTGTTTTATTTATACTAATATTTGAACTTGTGCAAAAATAAAATACAGTTTACTTTTATACAAATAAAGTTAACTGCGGCTAGCAGTCTGTGAGATATGAGATATAAAATTATGCATTGCATAAAACATCAGTAATGGATAAACTGAAATTAAAATCAGCAGAAGTCAGAAGGCAGAGATACAGCTCCACAGAATTAATTTAGTTATTGACTGCAGATATTATGGTTTTGCCTCTCAATCTGTTTAGAGTAAGAAATCTAGACAAAGACAAATAATATGGGAGGACCAAACAAAGGTACATAAATACTGTGAGTGACACTTTTAAATACTGCTCTTCCAAACAGACTGTGCTGTGGACAGAACAGATTTTCCATAGCATAGCATGAATTTTCTGAAGGATGAAGTCTGAAAATCAAAATGAAAGATTTCCTGCAGTAATCCATCCCCTCAGTAGCTTCCAAGTATGCACAAGCACCAAAGTGAAACATTTCCTGCAGTGATCCATCCCGTCAGTGGCTTCCAAGTATGCACAAGCACCAAAATGAAACATTTCCTGCAGTGATCCATCCCGTCAGTGGCTTCCAAGTATGCACAAGCACCAAAATGAAACATTTCCTGCAGTGATCCATCCCGTCAGTGGCTTCCAAGTATGCACAAGCACCAAAATAAAACATTTCCCCCAGTGATACAGCCCCTCGGTAGTTTCAAGTATGCACAAGCACCAAAGTGAAACATTTCCTGCAGTGATCCATCCCGTCAGTGGCTTCCAAGTATGCACAAGCACCAAAATGAAACATTTCCCCCAGTGATACAGCCCCTCCGTAGTTTCAAGTATGCACAAGCACCAAAATGAAACATTTCCCCCAGTGATACAGCCCCTCGGTAGTTTCAAGTATGCACAAGCACCAAAATGAAACATTTCCTGCAGTGATCCATCCCGTCAGTAGCTTCCAAGTATCGAAATGCACCAAAATTAAACATTTCCCCCAGCGATCCATCCCTTCAGTAGTTTCCAAGTATGCACAAGCAAGCACCAAAATGAAACATTTCCCCCAGGCTCGATTTTGATCAGTTTCTCCTTAATTCTCAATGAAAACTAAACTATAATATGGTCTCTGTAACCTCAACATTTGCATGGCAATCTGATACATTGCTATTTAAAGTTGTTGGATTGCTAAGCCATTGTATAACTCCACTTACAGAATTATTTGTTTGGAGTCCATATTTGGTGTATGAGAAGTTGACAGCCATGTAGTGTGACCTAATATTTTAAATGATGCACTGCAAATATAATGAAGGCAGAAAGGCAGGGCATGGCATTGTAAACATTAACTTACATCACCGTGTACCGTAGGAATTATGCAATCTGGAGACTGCTAGGAGTTTTTATTAGGCAATGGCAAAACCTAACCAAGCTTCGGTAATCATTTAGAGTTATGACTGAATCAAGTTTGTGGCGGAGTTACTGCATGGGCTGCACTAGTTTCAAATTAAATAAAAAATACTAGATAAAAGTAGGTAGAGATAAAAAGTAAGCCTAAGTGGAAGATTCACAATGCAAATTAAGGTATTATGTTGTTCTCAACTACAGAAGATGGATTCTGTTTGTTAGTCATTTGTTCATGAAACAGGCAACCAAAAAAGCCACAGAGGAAGTCTCAAATTATATTAAAGACTACCAGGCTGAAAGAAAAGCCAAGAATATAATGTTATATCACTTTTATGATACTTGTAGTCCCTTAGTTGGAGTTATTTGATAAAATATCTCTAAACCAGTTGTGAATCTGCCAGATTTCTAAATGGAAAATTGTGGCTAATGGCATATCTTCAATTGTGAATCTGCCAGATTTCTAAATGGAAAATTCTGGCTAATGGCATATATTTTGGATGGATGTCTTGAGACCTTTAAATTTAATTATCTATATTTATATTTTCAAGCATAATGCAAATTCCTCTTCTGTATGGTGATAATGGATTATCTTCATCTCATTAATATATGTTGTGCAGTCTGACAGCAACAAATACGTTTCCATGAAGTATGGCACAGATATATTTACTGTTAGATATAAGAAAAGTCACTAGTAGTGCACAACAGGTGCCATTTCTGTCACTCACCACACACACACACACACACACACACACCTTACCCTGAGTAGTTGCTGCTATTTATCCTCGCTACATTCCCATGCTCCTCTGTGCTTGGAGAACGAGAACTCCATCGGCTCGGCTGCCATTAATTCTCTGCAAACTGCTGCTAGTTCCCCATGTTAATCCCGGCTCAGCAAACTCCATTTCAGCGCTTCCCACCATTTCTACAGCCCACCAGCTTGCAGTTAGCTTCCGTTTCGGCGCTTCCCGCCATTTCTCAGTCAGCCGGAAATGATGATGTGAGATCCTTGAGCTCAATTCTGACTGGCTGGTAGCCTGACGAAGCTGACGCCATCGCGCACGTGATGACGTCAGCTCCAACAGAGCGAAAATTTTAAAAAGCAAAGAAAAATCAGAAATGAAGGGGTGCCACTCGAGAATCATGGCACCCCTTCATTTGGACCCCAAAACTCGGTAAAAACCAAGTAATTCGGAACGGTTGGGAGGTCTACTGGTAACTGACTTGGGTTGATAATGATTCCTCTCATAAGCATATCTGGATTATTTGCTGTGGGACAGAAAAAAATAAGGACTGGTGAAGTTCAAATAGGTACACTAAGTTGTGAAAGAAGGAAAACAGTTTTGGGACTATGGTTTGGATCCTAAAGATTCTATATGTTATATGTTTAGAAAATGTATTGCATGAGCATTGCAGTTATAAGATTTTAAGATTTTTGCCCACATTTTACACCAATAAGATGCTTAATTACCATTACTGTTGACATATGAGTTCCTTTCCACAGAAAACTAGCATAAAAAGCTAAATAATATAGGCAAAAATTGAAAGTTTAAACACTTCAAGGTGTTTAGCTGCTGACATTTTACTGTCTGATACTCTGATAGACTTTGATGGCCATGTAAATTTAATTAATTTGGCATAGGTTGTTGCGAAGGTCTTTAAGAAATAGCCTGACACAAAGAGATCAACTATATTATTGCCAGTCTTAGCTACTTGGGATATATATATATATATATATATATATATATAAGGATTCAGTTTTTATTAACTATTTATTATACTAGGACTAATTTCTCATTTCTCACACCAAGACCATCAGCTTTTAACAGCTGACACTATCACCAGGTTAAGAAACTGCTCAGCTATCCTCTCTTTTTGAACTGTGAAATTAAAGATGTAACTTAGGGCTTTTTTTATTATTTATTTATTTATTTTTTTTACTTAAGCCCTAATATCACCCCTTTTATTCCAAGTACAATTCCTATTAAAATGGACACGCATTGATAGCTAGTTGCACCATGTCAACCAAAATCCAACTAAAGTGCATCTTCTGTCCAATACTACTGGTGTATCCTCCTAAGTCTTCTCTAGGAGCCTGTGTAGCAGCAGATTAAAATGCCACCATCCACCAAGCCAGCATCAGATGTTTGACTCCTAGCTCTTCTTGCTGACTTATTAAGTGCCAAAGATATTACTCAAACCCAGGTTATTAAGTTCACAATTATGGGTTTAACTTTATAGAATACGTAGCAGATTTTCCTGTTCAATGCTGATTTCTTTTTCCCTTCACAGAATGTTGGAGTAGTTAAACATGTCCGATACTCCCTGAAACCAGCGGTCATATGTGCATATGACATTACTTATGTGTATGAAGCATTTGATACCATTGAACATTCATCTAGATAGAACCTTGATCATTTGATAAGTGAAAAAATGTTCAATAAAATGGTTTTAGAAATGTTATTTTTCTAATTTTCTCCCATACAGAATAAATCTAGAAAAAAAAACAGAAAAATATAGAAAATATTTGTTCATTTATTTATAATATATATTTAATTAGTATCCTTTAGCAATGTACAAATAAAGAAAAAGTCAAAGGCAGATTGTATAGTATTATATATCATAATTATGTATATTACTAAATATAAGTATGGGTTTTGTAGAACACGGGATGTAAACTTCACTAGTAAATTTTAAATACAAAAATCTCTATATAAGAATGAGCTATCATGTTCTATAACTAACATGTAATATTGTTTTAACCATTAAAGTATGCAAAAAAAGTGTATTCCAGAAAATTGGTTTTGGAAATATTGCATAATTTGCAAATATTGTAGAGTTTTTTATAGAAGTAAATCCAAGGCAACATCTTGATGCTATGTTTTGACACTGTGGTTACAGATATACAGATCAATTACCCTTACATAGATTTTTTATTTATCTGAAAACCATATATTGCTCTTTGAAGGTCAGTTTTACAAATGAAAAGGTAGACACAAATATTTCCAGAGGGTTTCAAGCAAAAGTACAGGATTTTTTGAAACATTAACAAATGTCATATACATCAGTGCTCCCTGTATATGTGGTCAGTTTTTCCAATTCACATTACCAGCTTGCTTCACTAGTTAAGGAATTTGCCCAGGTTTAACTGTTAATTTAGCAATATTTTTTTAGACTTGTCCTGCTGTCAAATTGAACATAGTATGGTGTAAGGGAGCTCTATGTAGATAGAAACAATAAAGTTACTCTTTGAAGCTCATTCGCTGCTTCCATTTACCTTTAATTGTGAAATTGAGTTAATAATAGGGCCCTGAAGTTCATTATGTGAAATTCTAACATCGTGGTGAGCCTCAGCAAGGCAGCTATTATTATAAGCTGGATCCCTGTAAACGAGCTTTAATGTCATAAATTCCACAAAAGTGGTTCATTTTCTGAAAAACAGCTTTGCAAATTAGAAGTTGTGAAGCAACATACCATCTCCACCCCCACGTACACACAACTAGACTTTACACACTATTAATATTGGCTACGGATGAAAGACATGCCATCTGTCTGACCCCAGAGCCTTTGCTATCTGTTCAGCAACCAAAAGTATTGGTCATAGCAGAACAATTCTCTACTGTCTGCTTCCAGTTCATGCAGGTGAAACTTACACAAAGGCTCTGCTCTACCTCACTGAAACTGCACCGATGTTTGCCATGAGTTTTGAGATGTTTTGTGTAACCTAATACCAACGGCATAGAACAACATTCCAACAAAGCAGGTATCTTATTATATAATATCAGAACAAGGAAATTTGATAACTGAGGAATGAACACATTCTACAAGAACACTATCATCAACAAAGTATTCCATTAATGAAGAAAAAATATTCAAGTGACAAACAGTACAGAAGTGTGAGTTTAGCAAGTCTGAAGTGAATATTAATGTTTACATCTGAATTAAGCACATGCATAAAATCTGTAAAGTAGTTCCTAGAAATACATGGGGAAGATAGTAAAAGCACATTGACAAGATCTTAGCATTTGTTTTTACCCAGGAGTATAGGACCACAGTAATGAAGTTTGCTCTAAGTAAAGGAATTATTTGAAAAATCCTTCCCTGAAAGTTTGTGTTAAATCTCCAGGTGACCTTTTGACCATGCACAAGTGATCGTGATAGTATGAGCAATCATAAAAATCTGCACATCCCTTGTTTATATCTGTTTCACAGGAAAAATCCACACACTGGCAGCAGACTATCATATTATGTACCCTAGATCATAGCCTTTCGACCCCCAACCATGTTTCTAGTCCTGTGTTCTGGGTGGGCATGTTTATTTCCAGATATGTTTATCCCCAAGTAGGTTAGACTGAAATAATAATGAGACCACCATTTTAGTGGGTCCAGGACTAATGTTCGAGCGGCCATTTCACCGAATGTGAAACGGCCGGGCATACTTATGCAAAAGTGCTTTTCACCAAAGAATCACTTTCGCGTAAGTATGCCTGTTGCGGAGATCGCACTACAGTGGGGATAAGGGAAAATTCCCTTTTCCCCACTGTAGTGCGACGTCAGAGTGAGAATATAAAAGTAGGGGGTGTGAGGGGTGCAGGGGGGCTTGCCCCCTGCAAAAATGTAAATGTAATGTGTTTTTTTTTTTTTGAACGCACTTTAATGAAAGCGCTTTTTCGGTGAAAGTGCTTTCATTAAAGTGTGTTCGGTGATAGTGGATTCGGACTGCTGAACTTTCGTTCAACAGTCCTAGATCCGTTTTAGTACCACTCAAAGAAGTCATTCTTGGTTGTCAGAAGATTCTATTGAGCTTCAACAGGTTATTTGAACATGATCTGATTATCTTTAATAGTACTCATAGTCGATTCATCGGCTTCATCTGTTTCGGAAATAAGCCTGATGTACTCATCTTGCTTACGGGTAAATCTATCAAGATATTCTGGTAGACAGCTCTTCATGCCATATTTATTTATGCATCTGTTTATTTGTTTATTCTTGTATTTATTTATGCATCTGTTAACAGGGAACATAGGTAGACAATAACCTGACCTTTGAACAACATGTAGCCAAGGTGGAAAGAAAATCATTCTACTTTGCCCATCTTGTAAGTAAGGATATAGCATCCAGGTGCAAGGAAGTTATAGTACACTACAGGTATCTGAGGCACATGCAACACTTGGAACACCCTCCTAGGTTCCTCACCAGCAGAATCCAGAGTAACGCATTGCCATATACAGATCACCTTACAGTCCTCTCTCTGTACTCTGTCTCATTCAGATTGTTGAGAGATGATCTGTGCTTGACATATAAGGCATCCTTTGATCCACCCCTGACAGAGCTTTTGCACATTTGAAAAACAAACAGCACCAGAAACACTAGATGCAGGATTTTAAACTTTGTGGCATAAAGAGAACATGCTGGCAAAACAGACGTAGCTCAAAAGATCCTCATGCTCTGGACTGCCCCCCCCCCATCCATGTGAGGCAGATTATATCTCTAACTCTATTCAAATGTAACCTTGACCATTGGATTGGAAATCATAAATCCATCTCATGACTGGTCCTAGCATCTATTATAGACACAGAGGCCAACAGTAAACATTCCCTAACTAACATACTCCCTCCACATAGCTTTTTAGCAACCCCATCAATTAACATACCCCTCCAATTACCAAGGGAATGCACTTGGACTAGGTTGCATGGCAAGGCCCTATAAAGGTCCTGGTGGTCATTAGCCTAGTATACTTAAGGACCTATAAGTATAATGGTGGAAGGACATATTTCAGACATGATAGAGCCTAACAGGCATTCACAAATGGATATATACCAGCAAGAAATTAACAGCATTTTTTTTCAAATCAACATAATACAACGGGGATTCATGAACAGAGAAATGAATGGTATACACAACTAAAACAATAGGATGATACATAGCAACTGAAATAAGTCATTCCATAAACACTTTAATGTATGACTAAAACTGGTGAGCCCAAAGACAATCTTACTTGGTATTTATTTCTTTCTGTCCCCAGAAATGTTAAAAGACATTATTACTGATCTACAATAAGGCTCCTGGGCTAAATATTGGTAAAGGAGCAGACTGCATTATTTCAGAGTGTCAGCATGGCCCTATGCTTGCTTTGAGTCTTTCTGCTATAAGGATTTTGTAGCAGATCATTTGCCTACATGGATGTGAGTAGCAACACTGACTTGTTACTGTAGCACAGAGCCCTGGAAGCCTTCCTGTCACAAAGAGGACCGAGATGCATTTAAGAAACGTGGTGATGGAGTGACTGCTAATAAGGTGGGGATGATTTTATTGGCTACTTTTCTTTATGATAGTTGTAATTTGTCCCACTGAACTTGAAATATGAATTTTATTTATTTATTTATTTAGTTAGTTAGTTAGTTAGTTAGTTTTGCTCCTTCCAGGACCTCACCTGATGTCTCCATTATTAGCAACCAATTGATCTATTTATTCTGGGGAGGTGGGTGTTAGGCATCAGCCCTCCTCAGCAAGATTCAGGTGGCAGAGAGCAGCCTAGTGTGATGGTCTTTGGGTGTTAGATTATCCTGTTCCAAAGACAGCACCCTACTCCAACTCAGCAAATCCACTATTACTGTCCCCAGGAGAAGCATTCCTCTGCATGACAATTTTCCCATAATTACTGGTGTGAATGCATCATGATAGCATGGATCTGTAGGCTCAAATTCCACTAAATAACACCTAGTGCTCCTAATAAGTGTCAGCCTTATGGTGATGCACAGCTGCCTATCTATTCCAAGAAGGGTGAGCAGGCAGTGTCCACTCAATCCCATCATCCCTGTATAGCTCCTATAGGCACATAAGCCAGTATTCAAACTTGAGTTGACTTGGCATAGTCGGACATTTACTCATCTTGAAAAAGAGCTGACCAAACCTACTTCCTTTTTTCCCTTTATCTGTCATGACCAAGTACAGGGATTGCTTTATCTCTTTCTTACCTCTCCTCTGTGACCATCTGGCTTACTCCTCAGCACTGGTGTCAGCCACCTGGGGGTACAGCTGGTGGAAAATTCAACCATCATCAGAGGGAGGCAGATGAGATTGAGGGGTTTCAACCTTGTGTCATCCATGTTATTAGGATTTTTGAATGCCCTAAATGTCTCTAAGGGAAGGGGCATGCACTGATCTAAATGAATGCCCATGAACAGACATCCAGTTGCCTCTCTGGACACACGGGTACACATAACCCCCACACACACATACACACATACACACACACACACACACACACACACACACACACACACACACACACACACACACACACACACACACACATACACACAGACTGACTAGCCCTGCAGCTTTACAGGTCATTAGTCAAACTTGTATTGCTAGCATGACAGATGGAGACCATGCCTCTCTGTCAATGGGTGGGCTTTTTTAACTTGACAGTTTCAGTAGAGAATAGTATAGAATACATTACCAGCAGACCTTCTTTGTGTCGCATTCAGAACCAGGATTTCTTCTTTCATGTAAGTCTACAGTAAGTATATTACAGTATTAGAACATGATAGGAGCACAGAAGCACATCAGTGGGAGAAAAGTAATTTTCTTAGCTTAATTTCTTTACTTGTTCAGCAGCACAAATTAGTTTAGTCATAATAAAATTCATTGACTTCTGACTGTTTAAGGAGTGGCTCCAGTGTTTTGCTGGAATATAAGTCACTTTATGCAGAATATAATTATACTAAGTAATGCATGAGTGCAAAGGTCTTTGGACTTCAAAAAGCGGTGTGTGTGTGTGTGTGTGTGTGTGTGTGTGTGTGTGTGTGTGTGTGTGTGTGTGTGTGTGTGTGTGTGTGTGTGTGTGTGTGTGCGTGTGTGTGTGTGTGTGTGTGTGTGTGTGTGTGTGTGTGTGTGTGTGTGTGTGTGTGTGTGTGTGTGTGTCCGTCCTTCTGTCTGTCTATTAACAAGGCTGTTTTTATAGGAGTCTGAAAGCTCTAGTTTTCATTTTAGTTGGTTGGGTATGGTGAAGCAGTGTTCAGCAAGCTCACTGTCACTGTTTTTCATTCGCCAGACTAACCAGTCAGAGATGTACTGAAACTGCATATCGGATGGCCTTACTACTGATATTAGACATTTCTTCTTTGCACCATTCTAGGTTTTGTGAGAACTAAGAGGTGAGACACTTCTTGTTGAGACATTCTCCTTCTTACACTAAAGGTGCCACAGTATGCTGCAGTTGAATCACTTGCAAACCTGTGTGACTATGGGTCTATTTCAAAGGACTGAACAGACAAATTGTGGAAATCAATATGGATGAGAGCATACAGTTGGCAATTTAGTCAATCAACAAAAAAACACAAATCAAACCAACACCTGCAAACAATAGAAACAATGTTTTTGCAGGGGGACAAGCCCCCCTGCACCCCTCACACCCCCTGCTAACTACATATACTGACTGCAAGATCGCAATATAGTGTGAAAAAAGGCAAATTCTCCAATCCCTACTCTACCGCGATCTCAGTCAGAGTGGTTTGCCAAACTGAATTGTCAACCCTGTGGTCTCAACCATATGAGTTTCATCAATTTGTCCATTTGATACTTTGAAGTAGACACATGGTTATTTATTAATAACTGAATAGACAATAAGGATTCAAAAAACAAGGAATGTGATGGTTTAGCTCTCATGCCAAGCCTTCTACATACATTGAAGTGGATCATCACAAACTCTCAAAATCAGCTGCAGTACAGATCATGAGAAAATTTCTAGTCATGGCCATTATGGTTTAGTAGTGAAGAATGCTGGTGACAACAGTGATTGTCTGCCAGACCAATGCCTGATTGTTTTGCTTACATCCTTATAACTATCACTTGAACAGCTGACCTCTACAAATTTACCACAGGGTAAAAAAGTGCAGATTGTTACAGTTTACTCTTTACATCTAGGTGGGTGTTGTTGTCAATATCATCCCTACACCCAACTTAAAACAGATTAATTTTTATGTAGTTTACTCCCAGTCTTCTACTGTTGTCCCAAATGTAAATTAGTTGCAGGCTGTATCCTCACTCACAATGTATGGATTTCTCAGGGTTGCTTCTACATCAGTTTTTTTAATCATTTTAACAAAATAATAATACTCTCAAAGAATCCAGTCCCCCATGTACCGTTATAAAACTACTGTAAGACACTTGCTGATGCAGCTTATGCTCGTGGCAGTACTGTAATCTTACACTTTTTAGATGACATTTAATGTCAGTACAGTGATACATGAGGAATGCCATTTGATGTATTCTGCTTTCTGGCAATAGTTACCTTTGAACAGTTCTAGTAAGAAACTTGTTTATTAATAAATAGAGAGTGTTCTGTCATATAATTAATCAGATAAGGCTGCACAGTTGTAATTTAGACTCCAAATATCCATATATAAACATTTATCAGACATTTTACATTAATTTGTAACTGCTGCCATATATTCATGGTATATGTATTTACTTTAACAGACTGTTGGTATGGGTTTTGACCCATTGTTAGTAGAAACCCATGCGTTAAAAATATGGTACAAAAATAAACAGTTAAATTTGACATAACATACAGTAAAAAACATTGTCATTTCTTTCTTTCTTTCTTTCTTTCTTTCTTTCTTTCTTTCTTTCTTTCTTTCTTTCATTTGCTGCAGATGTCATTGCCTACCCCATTAGTATACTAATTAATAGCTCCATCCAAGAATCATATGCCCCAAATCTCTGGGAAAAAAGCATTTATTCTACAACTTCGCAAGGGTGCCAAATCAACAGATATCTCAAACTACTGACCCATAGCAATTTTATCTTCGATCTCTAAGGTCCATGAAACATGTATACATATGCAACTTATGCATTTCCTTCTTAAGAACTACATCCTACCTCCAACTCAGCATGGTTTCAGACCAGGTCATAGCATTAAAACTGCCTTAATATCCTTCATGGACACAATCAATAAGGCTAGAGATTTAGGAAAAATTGTATTGACCCTATTTCTTGATTTATCAAAAACCTTTGATATACTATCTCACGCTCTTCTTCTAACTCAGCTTTCAAGCATTGGTATAGTTACTCCCTGTCTCCACTGGTTTTCCAGCTACTTATCTGATAGACAGCAGGCTGTTAAATGACAAAATTCTCTATCACCATAACTTTTTAACTCTACTGGTGTATCCTAAGGTTCTATACTAGGGACACTCCTGTTCATTTTCTTTACAAATCATCTTCACTCTTCATTCATTCAGGGGTATTCCATACAATATGCTGATGATTCTGCTATTATATGCTCTGCAGACACCACACCACATTTACAACGAATCACTCAGTCAGCGTTTGCTACTATAGAGATTTGGTTGTACAATAACCATTTGTCTCTTAACCTCAACAAAACCAAACATGTTATTTACCCACAAGAAAAATAATCCTGTAAAAAATCCCAGTTCAGAATACTATCCCAGAGTAATACAAAACTTGAAGTAGTTAGTCGCGCTAAACTACTGGGAGTAATAACTGATGAAAGCCTAATATTCGACTTGCACAAAACCTCCTTGCATGAACACATCTCTTCTAACTGGATTTGTACCTATGCTAATCCTCCTCCCTTCATAACCTGAATATCTTCTTCATGAGTATACTTGTATCCCAAACCACTTTTTCAACTACATATCTTCAGATGGCTTAACTACAACTACAATATATATTCTTGCATATTATATCTGATATTTTTGGAATCCTAAAATACATTTCTATTTTTCCTTTACATTTATTTTTTCATGTAAAACTTAATGTATCTGTATATTGTTATATTTTTCTGTAATTCTTCACATTGCATATATTGTTAAATGCTCTGTTTTATGGAAGAGAATTTCCACATTACATACATTTACATTAGCTAACAGGAAAAAACACACTGTATGCACTCAATAATATATAACTTAGCACATAATCACTATTTTACACAAACTATATAGTATTTACAGTATGCTAAGCTCAAAGACAATATATGCAAAATGTTAAACTTACAGCCATCAGCAGAACATTCAGAATGTACGTATCACCCCCACTTTAATTTTAGTAAATAAGCAGCAAATGATGCACATGCATATTTTATCCAAACAGTTACATTTACTTGAAACATGTAACTATGAGATTTGTAAAAATGTCACAATTACAAATTTGTTTAACTTGTCTGCTTGGGAAGGGACTTGGCAGTATGGTTGGCACAACTTTAGGACTGTTTTATTATTAGGGATGACTTAAATACATCATCAGTGATACATCTGATAATTGAACACTAATCTTACATTTAATCAATCAAAAGATGCTATATGCAGTTAAAGGTTCATAGGTAAGTACTAGGCTAGCTGCATATGTAGGCCATTTTAATCCTACCAGTTTCCCTTTTTATTGCTCAAAATAACCTATCTCATTTGGCTATAGATTGGCCTTACCCATCCCATAGTTGATAATTATATATTACACCAAAGAGAATAACTGGGATCAAACAATAGATAATTTGAGGAGACCCATGCATGGTATAAAGCATTTAGGAGCTGCATCTGCCCATTAGTAGTACAGGGCAGTCCTGGGATAAATGTTCTGTTACAGCTCTGCTAATGGCCACAAGTATCATCTATTGCCATCTGAATGATGATCATGTAACAGTAAGTCTATTTTTAGATGTGAAAAGGGCTTCTGAAACAATCAGCCATAAACTCTTTCTTTAAAAACTATCAAGACCAAATTTTGGTAAAACCACCAATCTCTGGTCTCAAAGTTACCTTTAAAACTATATCCTTTTAAGTGTACATCAACAACACTCTTTCTTCAGTTAGCTTTCTTAATACTAGAGTTCCTCAAAAATCTGCACTGGGCTCTTTTCTATTTTTATTTTTGTTAATGACCCCCATGATTTGCCAAATTTTAAAGTATCTATGTATGTGACGATATAGTCATTTTGCAATCCTGTCCTAGCTACAGTGAACTGCAAAGCAAGTTCCTGCAACTTTTCTCCAAACTTTGCAACTGGTCAAGCCCCATCAAGATTCTAATGAACCCCAATAAAACTTATAGGTTCATAGGTAGGTACTAGGCTATTGACCCTAGGACCTTTATAAGCCTAGCCAAAAGGTACCCTGGCTTTTGCCACCCAAGAAAATTATTTTCCTGTGCCACTGTCGAGCAGAGCTACAGAAGGGATCTCCGGGGTGAATTTCCTATCTCCCATCCAATCATCAAGATTTTTCTTGAAGAGTGCTAATGAGGAGCTTTGTTTGATATAGATAGGTAGTTTGTTCTAGAGTATGGGAAGTCTCTGGGACAGGACTCTATCCCTCCAGCATGTTCTGTTTATTGTGGTGACAAGGTTTAGGTCCCTAGAGCATGTAGCTTGGAGGGATTGGGATTTCTTTAAGTGGAGCATGTCCAAAAGATCTGGGTTGTCTTGTGAGGTACATACCAAAAGGGGCGTTATACTCTATAATGGGTCTAATGAGTGATGGGTAGAGGGGAACAATTACCTCTTTTTTCCTGGATGACAAACCTTTTGTGATGAGGTGTGCCACATACAAGGATTTCCTGACTACTGTGGCAATGTGATTATCAAAGGATAGACTACTGTCCCCCTGTGTCCCAAGGTCTCTTATCACACTTTCAGTGTTAAGTAGACTACCGCCTATGTGGTATTTCATGGGTACAGAGTTTTTACCAAAATGGATGACAATGCACTTTTTGGCATTGAGCTTGAGGCCATGGCTTTGACACCAGGCATCTGTCTCAGCGAGGCCTTTTTGTAGGATGTCCACATCTTTTGGAGTTTTAATTATGCTTCCTAGTTTGAAGTCATCTGTGAAGTTTGTTAGCCAAAAACATTCTGTGTTAGCCTGTACTTCAGAGAAGTAGATACTAAACAGGAGAGGACCCAGGACTGAACCCTGTGGTACTCCACTTGTCACTAGTCTGAAGTTGGATTTGGAGTTTGCTACTTTCACAGTGTGGGTTCTGTCAATGAGCCAGTTGGCAACCCATCTTGTGACATAGGGATTTATACCTAGTTAAGTGAGTTTATCTATAATTCCATAGTGGGGGATGGTGTCGAAAGCCTTGACGAGATTTAGATAGACTGTGTGAACCACCTTACCCTCATCTACGGCTTTGATGACTGCTTCAAAGAAGTCTATCAGGTTTAGGAGACATGATCTGCCTTTTACAAATCCGAACTGGGTGGGATCCCGACTTTGGAGATTACCATTGTCATTGTTTATAAGTTCCATGATAATACGTTCCATAGCCTTGCAGACCAGGCTCATCAGGCTAATGGGGAAGGGTAGTTTCTGGGGTCCGTGGTGGCTCCCCCTTTGTGGAGTGGGATAACTGTCACTGTGTGCCATTCAGTGGGCACATAGCTTGAGGTGAGGCTATGACTGAACATGGTACTTTGGTGGGGTGCCAGTTTGTTCTGTAGTTCATGTAGAACGCAGCCTGGGAATTTGTCAGGTCCCACGGATGCTGTGTTCTTGGCTTTAGAGAGTGTATTTTTTACCTGTGCAGCCATGATTACAGGAACTTTTCATTCTTCCGGTATAGAGATGGGCCTTTTAGGGGATGAGAGGGGGGTAAAGTTAGCACTGAACCTATCTGCCATGATGTTGGCAATATCAGTTGGCTCTGTATATTTAGTGCCATTGTGCTGTAACTCAGAGAAGATCTGAGTGTTGCCATTGAGATTTTTGACATAGCTATAGAATGCTCTGCGGTTGTCTTTAGAGTCAGTGGTGATTTTGTTTTCATAACTAGCTTTGGAGGATTTTATGAGAGATCTCAGCTTCTTACTGAGGCTGACCAGGGAGTTCCTCCAATCATGGGATTTTACGCTTTTTTGCAACAGTTTCTTTCTTCTTTTGTAGAGTTTGTTTATGGCAGGGGACCACCAGATTGGCTTCCTTTTTTGGAGGATAGCATCTTGGTTCTGTTAGGGATTGCACGATTCATGCACTTGTGTAAGTGCTTATAAAGTGCATTTGTGTAGGATTCAGCAGTCATACCTCTATTGTCCATCAGCATGGGTGTCGTGAAGTTTGCCACTTCTGTCTTAAGAAGCATGAAGTTGGCTTTGGAGAAATGTTTTATGGTGGTTTCCCTAATGAGAGGGTAGAGGAGGGATGTGGATGTCTAGGGTGATTAGCTTGTGGTCGGATCTGACCAACAAGGAATTGACCTCAGGTGTGGAGCACCGGTTGCCCATGTTGGTAATGACCAGGTCTAGGATATTGCTGCCCCTGGTGGGGGTGTGGATAAGTTGATCCAAGGCATTGGAATTTATGAATTCCAGAAAACGTTGAGCACATTGAGTACATGAGTAGTTTTCCCAGTTAATGCTTTTCTCTACAACTGAAAAATTACCCATTATTCACATCCGTGATGGTACAGCGGTAGCATTGTTGCCTCACAGCAAGAGGTTCTCCTGTTCGATTCTCAGCTAGAGTGTGGGGAGTGCCTTCTGTGTGGAGTCTGCATGGCCTCCCTGTGGTTCAGTGGGCATTCGAAAGACATGCATAAATGGGTGTGCCTTCGTTGAAGGTTCAACATCGAGCTGGCACCTCGGCGTTCGTGAAAATCTACTGCTAATCATTAGTGTACTGGAGTTCCTCTGTGGCGACCCCTAACCAGGAAAAGCCGAAAGACAAAAAACAACATTCACCCAATTCACATAATGGATCAGAAAGGTGTTACTATTCCCTTTACAATGCAGAGGTACTTAAACCTTATTCTCAGCTCAACTTTTTGCTTTACAAAATATACCGGTAACTGACAAAGTCCTAAATCAAATGAAACTTTGTTAAAAAATAATCCATCTTTTCTCTCCAAAAGCCCACTTATCCATTGCTAAAAGTGTATTAGAAAATGGGCAAACTGTACATCAGTTCCCTGACTGTAGAACAAGCATTCTACAGCAGGGTATTAATGTACAAGTATTGCCCACTGAAAAATGAGTCCACCACTTCATGGCAGCATATCAAGATGCTGTGGATCTCTGATTGAAAACAAATAATGGTTGCCAGCATTTTACAGTCGCTCAGCAGCTCTTCTGCTGTTTAGCAAGTGTAAAATATATTAAAAAAACTGAAAAACAAAAGTGTATGTGTGTTTATGCCTGTATGTGTGAGTGTAGGTGTGCTTGTGAGTGAAAGCGAGAATGATCGAGCCATTATTTTACACTTGTTAAGTAGTGCTTTTGCTGTTTAGCGAGTGTAAAATCTAAACATAACAGCAGTGTGTGTGTGTGTGTGTGTGTGTGTGTGTGTGTGTGTGTGTGTGTGTGTGTGTGCGTTTATGTTTCTGTCTATGTGTGTGTGTTTATGTTTCTGTCTATGTGTGTGCGTTTATGTTTCTGTCTATGTGTGAATGCGTGCATGAAAGCGAAGTGTATATGAGTGTGTGAGAGAGAGATGAAGAGTGGGAGCGATCCAACACTAGCAGCAGCAGCAGTCAAGAAGTTTATGTAACTCTCACTTCTTAGAAAAGTTACCTGAATAAATTGTAAAATAAAGGGGAAACAATGGCTCAGAGCAGGGACATATTTCTGTATAAAATAAAAACACAATAAGACTTTTGTTAGCATGCATTTTTTGAAGTACAGGTGTGTGGGGGTGGGGGGACAGTGTGAAAGAGAGAGAGACAGTGAGATGGATGGAACACTGGCAGTAACAGAAAAGAGGTTTGTGTACCTCTGGACCTTTTAGCTCAAGAAATGTGGATAAAGCCTGAAGTAAAGGGGGAACAAAGGGTCTAAAATAGGAACAGATTTTAAATGTTATAGTTAAAAAATTAAAAAGTACATTAAATAACAGGATTTGTGTTAACATGAATTCTCAGGGGGAAATAAAGTCTGAAATTCATATATATGTCATTATTTAGTGACTTCAATATCCAACGACTGGCAAGAAACCATTTAAGGGAGGGGTGGTGCCTAGATGGCCAAATGAGAGCAGTGAATTTTAAGAGCTCCATAAACTAGTATAATAATAGAGGAAAAGTTTATTATTTTCATGTTTAAAATGTCAGAAATCTATAGATAAACTACTAAACTACATAAATATCAATTTTGATGGAGATCTACAAAAATGTTCCTGTCAAGTAACGTGGAGATGTATTGAGTCACTGAATATGAACAACTCAAGGAATTCTCACCCAGATGCTGCTTTGAAAAAAAAAACTGCAATTGATGACATCTACCTTACAGGAAATTTCTTTGAAGATTGATGGCTTTAAAAATGACTTAGAAAACCTCAAATTAAATTCTCAAAAACAGACTGATACTCTTAAGGAACAATTACATCAACACCATGCAAAACTAACAAATATAGAGACTTCTCTAAATGACATTGAAGAGAGACTCAAAGAGGAAGAATTCCAAAAAGAATGTCTGCTTAAACAGAATACATGGCTGCTTAACAAAATAGATGACTTAGAAAACAGGGAAAGGAGAAACAACATAAGGATCTTTGCTCTGCCCGAAAACACTGAAGGTGAGGATCTTTGCTCTGCCTGAAAACACTGAAGGTGAAGACATTATTTCATACTTAACAACCTGGATTCCTGAATTTTTAGACTTGAAAGAGGAACTTTCATTTGGAAATGAAAGGTCACATAGAGCACTGAGGAAACCTGCTTGTAACTCAACAAATACTCCACCTAGATCCATAGTTATAAAATTTCTTTCATTTCTAGACAAGGAACTAATATTAAAATCTGCTTGAAGAAAATCACTATTAAAATACAATCAAAGCCTGATAAGGTTTGACAATGATTATTCTTCCAGAATACCAGAAGAAAGGGAAAAAGTCTGGCCAATAATAAAACTGTTGAAACAAAACAACATTAAAGCACAGCTGACCTTTCCAACCAAGATAAAAATACTTTTTGCCAATGAGATAAGAACCTTTAATGACTTAGAAGAAGCTACTATATTCATCAAAAACAGCACCATAGTGTCTATCCCAGAAGAAATGGAATAGATGGCCCCTACTCTTAAAAGAATAAAAGAAACAAATTCTTGGACTTATGCTAGAAAGAAGAAACAAAAAACTGATTCCAAGATAGCTGTCTCAAAAAATAACTCTTACAACTACATCTCTCAAAGTATCAGCTGATATGGTATATCACTTGTCATCTGTTTTTATTTTAAAAAAGGAGGGATTCGTAAACAACCGAGAAACAGTAATGATTTACTCAGAATGTTCAAAGAGTCCAATAATTCTTCACAAACAAAGGTAGGTCAAGATGGGTTACCATTTGCATTATATATAAGCCAAACAAAGCAACATATAATGCAAACATAGACATTTCTATTCCCCTTCTTGAACACAATGAATACTTATCTTGTTCATTTTTCATTGATTTTACTTATAATAATTTAAGTAATTAATTAACTAATTCAACAAGGTACCATTCATCAGAGTTCAGACTCAAATGTTGCTCTCTTTCTTTTCCTGACTGCTGCCTCGCTGAAAAAGAGGGAATTTAGGCTTGAAGTTGCAGTGAAGTGAAGCTTTGCTTTAGGTGTATCATGAGCCTCTTTTATGCAGTACACAGACACAGTAACAGAAACAGAAGTTCCCAGGTTGCTAGAGTAATGGAGACAGAGTGATGATAATGCTTAACGGCTCTGAGGAGCCTCCGAGATGATTCTTGGCAATGATGTTTTTGCTTTTAAAAAAAGAATATATATATATAATAAAAGGGCTGTTTTAAACCACATGTACACATATTGATGGTCTCCCAACACTTTCTTTAGGTCATTAAGTTGATTCTTGATAAAAAAAAAATACTATGTGCAGCTTTATATTTAAAATGTACTGTGGTCCAAACACATTAAGGACTTACATAAGAGTAGAAGTCTGAGTTATTGTGAAAGACTAAGAGCACTTGGTCTTGTGTAGTACCCTTTGCAATGGTCTGGGAGGCGAGTTTGCTCATTCGTGTTGGGCATATGGAGATATTTGATTCTAGGGGTGTTTGGGGTTGCCAGGAAGTGCTAGAGAGTCATCACATTTCCTTTGTGGAAATATCTGTATGAATGGAAGGCGTGTTGAGTGGTTCACTGGCAGAATTGGCACTGCATAGAACAGGCAGGTAAAATGGAACAGGACAAATATTGGTTTGGATATTTTAAGAACAACCTGGATGCACATCACATGACTTACTGAATGGTATTCTGGCAAAATTGGATGGGCATTGTTGCACGTGCTTGAAGTACTGATATGTGTGTATGTAAGGATGGAAATATACTAATAACAAATAGAAAACTAGAAGGGTCTCATACTTTAAAGTCTATGGACTGTATAAACATGCTTGGAAGGGGTTAATAATAAGAATAAACATTACAGCGTGTGGTCTCTCAAATAAATAAGCAACAGCCAAAAAAAAAACACACACACACACACACAATAGTTATGTAATGCATGATTTTAGTAAATCTAGACAAAAAATACATAATTGTCATATAAGATAAAGCAGTCTGCTGAATTTAGATATTAAAGATATAAATTAATAACATGGGCTTGTGTGTAATAACACTACTGTCTTAACTTGTCATAAATGACAAACACTACATTGAACATCAAGGGGAAGCATGATGATTTTCTTATATAAGGAAATATGCATGTATTTGCTTTGACTTGAATTGTAGTTTTTGTAACCCATCTTGACCATATATAATACTTAAGTGGTTACCAAGATAACTAATGCTTTATACATAACATCAAACTGACAAAGTTGTTCAAGAGAAACAATAGAAGGCTGAACTTGAAATGTCACAGAATGTAGCAATCATATTCTGAACAAATACTATTAAATTGACAATAGACACTCAGTTTAATAAGATGGGCTTGAGTATAATAACATTACTGTTTTAACTTGTTATAAATTACATACACTATATTGAACATCAAGGGGAAGCATGATGATTTTCTCATATAAGTAAATGTGCATAACAAATCGTATAATTGTTTTAACTTGAATTGTGGCTTTGTAACACATCTTGACCATACATAATACTTAAGCTGTTAAAAAGGTAACTAATGTTTTATATATGACATCAAACTGACAAAGTTGTTCAAGAGAAACAATAGAAGCCTCAATTAGGAATGTCACAGAATGTAACAATCACAGTCTGAACAAATAGTATTAAATTGACAATAACCACTCAGTTTAACCTTTGCTGATTATACAAAATAAAATGCTGCCATTTAAATCTAAAAACGTTCAGTATATGCTATAAAATGGCAATTTATGAATATGGAAAGGGAACTTGTAATCATTAATCACAATAAGTGAATTAGTTGTTTTTAACCTACAATTTCACTCATTTTATAATAAGAAATAACAGATATGAAAATCCTTATGTGTAGGAAATAGGGGGAAGAGGGATGCACTGATAATTAAAATGCACAAACTCTCATCAATATTTACATAAAACAAACTTCATGCTTTAAGTAAGCTAGCAACAGACAAAGTGATTACTTAAATGCTGGCACACAATGAAATATAACTTCTGATATACCCAGTAAAATACATTGTATTATACACAATAGGTATAAATGTTATTACCATCTATTTATATTAAGTAATATGTTTTGAAAGATTCATCAATAAGGGTGAATATGTTAAATAACTGTGTGCTATAATCTTTTACTGAGGTTTTATATATGACACATCCTACTTTACTATGATTGAATTGCTTGTCATCTATCTTTCATGTAAATATTAATTGCTTATACAAGTAGACATTTATATTGTATTAGAATTCTGTCTAATCTACAATAGTACTATATCTGTTAAAATAATATAAATATTGCTTATTCCTATTACAAATATTCTCCATATGATAATTCAATTTATGGAGCTCAGATGTTCTGAATTGTCAAGTTATGAGTGATAATCTGATGGATTTAGATTTATCCATCAGATTAGGAATGATTTTCATTCCATGGTTAGTGCAGATCTTAGTTTTGTTAACATTTATTAATTTTAATTTATTTCACAAAAACATTTTCAGTATGCCTGATCAAAACATTACTTTATTGGTAAACACTCAAAGTATAAAACTGATAATTTCATTTAAAAGCTAACACATATACTTATAGTTATCAGATGAAAATGTTTAATAGTCACAATAAAACAAAAGATGCATAGTTTAAATAACTTAAGATGGATTTCACTTTATTATCTTTAAATACCAGTGGCATAAATAATCCTAGCATGGGATAAAATCTACTGAAATATTTAAACCTGAACAAAGCACAAATTGGCTTCCTTCAAGAAACTCATTTCAAAACAAATGACAATTACAAATTGAATCCTAAGGAATATATGATATTGGCACAATCCACTTATAAGACGAAGACAAAAGGGGTAACAATTTTATGGAAAGCAAATGTGATTAACCCAGAAATCATTTATAAGTATAAAGATAAAGAAGGTCATATGGCATTAGTAATAGTTAAATATAATAACAGATTATGGACCGTAGCTAATCTATACTGGTTCCCAGGCATTGGATCAGGACCTGTTAAAAAACACTTGGATTTCACTTCCAATAATTATAAAGACAACTTAATATTAGGATGAGATTTTAACTGTATAGCTGATATTTCTGAAACTACAAATGAAAGACCGCTGTGTATATCTGCTATATAAAAAGCTTTAACAAGTGGGTGGAATCATTTTATCTTGTAGATACTTTCAAATTTAAAGAATATAAATCTTTGTTGTTTTCCCATCAAGATCACAGATTTGGTACCCAAACTAGAATAGATAAAATATTTGCTGCCCATGACTTACACTCTTAAAATAATTAATTTCTCAATCACTCCCTGCCCCTTTTCAGACCACAATTCATCGATACTAAAACTTCAAAATGGGTACAGACCATTAATCTTTAACTCCAGAATTCCAGCATATATAGCTAAAATTAAAGAGTACAAACCCTGGTTATTATCTGAATTAAGAGTTCTTCTTAGATATTAATTATATCACAGAGATAAATAAAATAATGATATGGGACTCATTAAAAGCTTACATATATGGGAAACCCTAAATTGGTATAAAACAATCAGAGACTGGGATTCTGAATTATTAAATCTACAATCCAAACTTTTGTCAGTAAAAGCTGAAAAAATAAAAATCATTTGGAGATGAAAAAAGTAGAAGTATTAAACAATAAATACAACAAAATCTAACACATAAAACTAGTTTAGCTTTAGAAAAACTAACAATTAATACCTTGGCCACTTCTCTCAAATATCTACATAATTTATCCACAAGAATCAACATACAATGAAAAGCAAATAACATTGAAAGTATCTTCCATGAAAAGAAAGGGAAAATGTCTCAGATATAGGTGACATTCCTGATGCCTATAGAAATCACTATATGGAACATTTCCAAAATGAAAATTTACATATCGATCAATTAAATCTAGATGAAAAATGTTCTAATATAAAAAATACCAGGAAAAATTAAAGCTAGATCTGCACGTACCCATATCCTACAAAGAAATTACAGATACAATAAAAGAGTGCCAAAAAAATAAAACTCCAGGTATAGATGGCATAATTATGGAAATATATAAACTTTCTCCTTCAAAGATACTATCCTTCTTCCATAAACTCTATTAGAAATTCAGTCAAAAACTTTAATACCACCCTCTTGGAGATCCTAAAGGAAAACAAATCCCCAAACCACTGTGCCTCTTATAGACCTATGTCATTATTAAATAATGACTATAAGATATTTATGACAATATTAACTAACAATCAAAACACCACTATCTAAAACAATAAATAATGATCAAAGTGGATTTATATATCATAGACACACACACATGACAATATTAAAAGGATAATTTCTCTTATAAATTATGTTAATAAAGAAAATAAAGAAACACTCATAGTTGGCTTAGATATACAGAAATCCTTTGTTTCCCTAAATTGGGAATATTTATTAAAAATTCTGGTGTTATTTGAATTTCCTCCTTCCTTTGTTCATCTACTAAAGAATATATATATACAAATAATTTAGCGTATGTCAAGCTAGGTCCTTTCACCTCTGAATCTATACATATAACAAAGGGTACTTAACAAGAATGTCCTATGTCACCAATTCTATTTGCTTTGGCTATTGAAATATTGTCAGATTCAATACAAAAATCAAAAGTAGATGTTTATAGGGAAATAAGAATCTACCTTAAAATATCTAGGAATTGAGTTATGCAAGGATAATAATGAATTTGTCTCAAAAAACTACAATAATATCATAAATACAATTAAAATCTCTGTGGAAAAGTGGAAGAAAATAATATTAACATTTGAAGATAGACTACAGTTAATAAAATGGTTTTACTATCCAAGATTCTATTTCTAGCTTTGGCAATACAACTGTTACCAGAAAGGAATATAATCAAAGAAATAAACTCATGCCTAATAACAATTTTATGGTTTCCCAAAAGAAACAGAATAGCTTTAATACATCATATCAGACCATGGAAACAGGGAGGATTAAACTTTCCTGATATAGAAACATATATAGCAGCATCAATATCTAAAACAATCTCAGATTGCATAAGTCCAAATTATTCTGCAAACTGGAAAGAATAACTATATGTAATATCAATAAATGAATTTGATTTACAAAAAAAAATTCAAATAACAGATAAAAAACAATTTGCCATGGCACATATTATGTATTAGTATGCAATATAACATAACTAAGACCATTAAAACTTGTATGATTAATTACTACATTGACTCATTTAGGAAAATTATTAATGCAAATATAGATTTAAAAATCTGGTTTGATCTTTTAACACCATTCATAGTTACAAAAAGCTATTCACATAAAATATACAGAGAAATAATTAATTCCTGGGAACAAAAAGGATTTATTTGTTGGTTTAAATGTATCAAAGATATATGCAAACAATAGAAACAACATGCAAAATTCCACTACAAGAGTGGTTAACTATGCAAAGCATTCTGATGTATTTGCAAGATTTATGCAGAATAATTAGCAATTCTTCATTTAAAGAAATACCTAAACTTACGAAATATCTATATGAAATCATATATAATGATTATGACATGGGAAATTGTATTTCAAAATTTTACAAGATATTGATAAATTATAAAACAACACCCAAATCCTCATATTGGAATTATATATCAAAAGGACACTCATTACAGCTAACTGAAGAAATTAACTCAAATATTTTATTATCAATAAAACATACATCCTTTACACAATGCTGGAAAGTGTTTAATTGGAAATGCTTGCAGAGAGCATTCTTAACTCCCGATAGAATTACTAAAATTAATTCTTCCACAAAGGGAATATGTTGGAGGTTTGAGCAAATACACAATGTAGATTGGAATCACATTTTATTTTTTGACTGTGTTAAAATTAAGCCATTTCTGAATGGTATTAAAAACTTTTTACAAGCTTTATTTAATGAATCATTTAACTTATATAAAGCTCTAGTATTATTAAATGCCTACAAAGGTCCTCATTTGAATGAGTCAAATATGTATCTAGTATGGACAATACTTGCAATCTCAAGGAAGTGTATAACAAGAAGATGGAATACAAACACAATATCAACTTTGGAAGACTTCTACAGCCTACTGAAGACCACAACATTATTGGAAATTAAAATTAAATAATTAAGTACTCATCCTAAGCTATTTATTAACAATCCATGGAAAAAGTCTTATGATTGATTGACACTTTACAATAACTGAACAGATACACTCTGATAACCGGATTGTTATACCTATAAAGTAATTGTATATACTGAGCTCTGTTATAGTGCCGGGCTAATGTAAATAGTGTACATAGTTATTTAAGATGTTATATACAAATACTATAGAATTTATTCAACTGTATTGGAAAAATAAAAAATGTTTGAGAAAAAAAAGAAACCATTTAAGCAGTAAGGGACAAAAACATAAAGCAAATGTCCAGATATTTTAAAAAGGATATGTTTTGGATATAAAATGCTTCCTCTAACACCATTTACATATGTTACAGCAACTTTGAAAAATTAGGCGAATGAACAGTTTTACATCCAAAATATATATACAAAATAATAAAGTAATAAAAATATAAATAAGTAAAATACAACAATTTTACACAGAGCCCATTCTCTAAGCCCAATAATGCCCTCCAGAGTGTGTGTTAATGTGTAATTAATGCTCTTCCATGGGGTGTAGAGGTCCTCCACCTGTAGCGTAAGGCCTCACAACACCCCTGGCTGGGCATTAATTACACATTAAAACATACCCTGTCATGCATTATTGCTCACTTAACTTATTCACTCCAATGCAGCTTAGGAAGTTTACACTGTAACTTCCAATGCACGGAGCCTAAGCCTTTTCATAGAATCAAATGATGTCCTCACATTTCGAACAAATGTTCATATCTCTGGAAACATAAAGATTATGAAAGTAGTATAAATGCAAACTCTTCAGCACAAACTATTTTTATAGTGGTAGTATTCTTTAGGTTCTAGGTCTTAAACCAAATTTTATAAGTCACAGTAAACATAGTAACTATTACATTTGTAATATTTCGTAAACAACTTACAATATCTCAGCAACCACTCAAGTTACACACATGCTGTCACCAGCATTTTATTCATCTATATAAGAGCTTTCATATGAGGCTAAGGAGTTCTGTCTGGTTGTTGAGATATTTTGAAAAATGTGAAAATTATATTTATATAAATGAATATCTTATCTATTTACCTGCACTAGACAGAGGCCAATATTAATGCAGTTGAGTTTGCAATTGTGGAAGCTTTAAGATGAAATATTTTAAAACCTTATACATAGCATGGTTTTGGAATTAGTGATGTAAATATGAACAAACAATATTTGTCACCTAGAGGCATCAGTAGGGGTTAACTGCAGATGCACCTGTAGGCATCACTCAGATGTAATGTGTTAATATCTAAGCATGACTGTGGTCTACCACTCCTCAAATTGCATTTTGCAAGTAATTCCCCATTAAATACTAACTACTGAGAACAGATTTGTCCATTAGCAGACCCTTACTCTATCATTGTATAGTACTTGAAAACACTAACTGGCTTTTGGTGACTGATAGTGCTACCTTTCTTCTAAGTACTGGTTTTAAAACAAGGTTACTGCTCTTGTCGTAGGTTACATTTCCTATACGGGACTACACTTATCTTCTGAGAAGCTCTTGATACAATTAATCCTTTGCTTACCACCATACGAGCAGCAGTAAGTGAAAGAGCTTTCTCAAGACTGTGACATACAACTTGGAATCATCTACTATTGAAATCAAGAGCCTAGAAACCATAAGAGTTTAAGGAAGCCCTAAAAGAACATCTCTGCACAGAATCCTCTTACAACTGCTTTTGTGACAATGGTTAATATGTCCTTCATTTCACTATGTCATATTTATATATTATATTCAAAGTGTTCTACTGGTGTGTGTTTCTCTGTATAGAATTCAGTCTATTATATTTGTTCAAATATTGCTTCTTTTGTGTTTTAGCATGAGCTGCTTTATGAGGCTGAATCATAGCTGAAAATGGTCAAACGTACAGCTTATTTACATGGTCAGAAAACAGCAATAAAGAAAAAAAATAAAATAAAATATTAGAGAAAAGTGTATTGGAATTTGAAGATATTGGCCAGCTAAAGCCAATGAAGCCTGTCCTTGACAGGTGTCAAAGAGAGATTTTAATGAGATAATGAAGTGGGGAGTACATTTGTAGCTACTTAGAATGAATGAGGGCATCATATGATGCATTGTTTGAGTTTTCTTAACATGGCATTTAATATCATGATTGGATTGCATCATGTCCAAAGTAAGTGCACTATACAAACTAGATAGGGCTGTCCTTTGTCATATTAGCTGTATGAAATGACAACAATACATCAATAATGAATGAACAGAGCTGACATCTTTCACTGATCAAAACAGTGCTAGGGGAGAGTCTGGAATATTTATAAGGAGTACACCTTTGAACTTTGAGCACTTACTAAAACACTTGCCTTTATCACTTTTGTACTGAAGAAAAAGTAAATGGTCAAAGTAAGGCTTTTACCAACTCAAAATGAAAAGAAGTCATAGTTCTTCACTTAAAAACACTGATTCTGCTTTTATAGAATGCCTTATTTAATAAGACCTTCTAGCTCCTCAGCTATTGGAGCCTTCAAAGGAAGTTTCAGTCAAGTTGCAGAAGCTATGATCTTCCTTCAAAGCATTAGCCATTTCATAGGTTCATAGGCGTGTACTAGGCTTAATTAATTTAATAAAAAATACATTTATAATTAAATTAAATTAAATTAATTAATTATTATTACTAGGCTTAATTAATTTCATAAAAAAAATAAATTTTAATTAAATTAAATTAATTAAGGCCTTGGGGCCTTTACAAGCCTAGCCCATAGGATTACCCTGGCATCGTGCTACCCAGCCTTAGTTCCTAGTGCCTCTGTCGAGTAAAGGCACTGGAGTGATCTCTGGGATGATTTTCTATTTCCCATCCACTCATCAAGATTTCTCTTGAAGAGAGCCAGTGAGGTGCTCTGCTTGATATGTATGGATCTCAAATTTTTGTTGAGGCTGATAAGGGAGTTTTTCCAGTCTTGGGAAATCACCTTACTCTGCATCAGTTTCCTCCTTCTGTTGTAGAGTTTGTTTATGACAGGGGACCACCAGACTGACTTTCTTTTTTTGGAGGAGAGCATCTTGGTTCTATTGGGTATGGCAAGATCCATGCATTTGTGTATGTGTTCCTACAGTGCATTGGTGTATGATTCAGTGGTCACGCAACTGATCTCCATTTGCATGTGTGCCGTGAAGTTAGCCACCTCTGTTTTTAGGAGCCCAAAGTTAACTTTGGAGAAGTTTTTCATGGTGATTACCTTTGCGAGGGGGGGGGGTGGGAGGAATGTGGATTTCCAAGGTGATTAGTTTGTGGTGAGATCTAACCAGGGAGGAGTTTACTATTGGTGTAGAGCAATGGTCACCCATGTTAGTAATGACCAGGTCAAGGATGTCGCTACCTAGTGGGGGTAAGAATGAACTGGGCCAGGGCATTAGAATTATCAATGTTTTTAGATCATACATTGAATGCTTTTGAAGTAATTGCTTTATTGGAAATACAGACTTCCAAAAGAAGTTGGGTGTAGAGTAGCACTCATGTCTAATTCTAAAAGATAGGGATCTATTTAAGCTTCTAGGGGATGCCAGAGCCCTATGTCCAATCACAAATCAGTAATGTGGTCCTCTTCTCTGTTTCAGCAGCATCATACATTGCTGAAATTTGCCAATGTACAGAGCTTACTAAATAAAGAATCCTATTAAATTGATTGAACATTTCCAATGAAGCTACAGTCCTACCTGTATGCAGACCTAGATTCTGCAGGTAGTAACTGGTGGGAAGCCAGACTACCTTAGAGCACCTAATTCCACAAACAGTTGAAAACATACATGGGGGGGGGGGGATGTGATCTATCCACATGCATGGTTTTTTGTACTGCAAGCCATCCACAGAACTCCCCTTAGGAAGGTTTACACTATTGTAATGATAAACATAGATCTAAATCTATGGTGGGCTATGCTGGTCTTCATTCCTGCGTTCATCAGTCTGTCCTACAGATTGAGTTGTTGCAAAACTACTGGGAGTAATAACTGATGAAAGCCTAATATTCGACTTGCACAAAACCTCCTTGCATGAACACTCTCTTCTAACTGGATTTGTACCTATGCTAATCCTCCTCCCTTCATAACCTGAATATCTTCTTCATGAGTATATTTGTATCCCAAACCACTTTTTCAACTACATATCTTCAGATGATTTAACTACAACTACAATATATATTCTTGCATATTATATCTGATATTTTTGGAATCCTAAAAATACATTTCTATTTTTCCTTTACATTTATTTTTTCATGTAAAACTTAATGTGTCTGTATATTGTTATATTTTTCTGTAATTCTTCACATTGCATATATTGTTAAATGCTCTGTTTTATGGAAGAGAATTTCCACATTACATACATTTGCATTAGCTAACAGGAAAAAACACATTGTATGGCACTCAATAATATATAACTTAGCACATCATCACTATTTTACACAAACTATATAGTATTTACAGTATGCTAAGCTCAAAGACAGTATATGCAAAATGTTAAACTTACAAACATCAGCAGAACATTCAGAATGTACGTATCACCCCCACTTTAATTTTAGTAAATAAGCAGCAAATGATGCACATGCATATTTTATCCAAACAGTTAAATTTACTTGAAACATATAACTATGAGATTTGTAAAAATGTCACAATTACATATTTGTTTAACTTGTCTGCTTGGGAAGGAACTTGGCAGTATGGTTGGCACAACTTTAGGACTGTTTTATTATTAGGGATGACTTAAATACATCATCAGTGGTACATCTGATAATTGAACACTAATCTTACATTTAATCAATCAAAAGATGCTATATGCAGTTAAAGGTTCATAGGTAAGTACTAGGCTAGCTGCATATGTAGGCCATTTTAATCCTACCAGTTTCCCTTTTTATTGCTCAAAATAACCTATCTCATATGGTTATAGATTGGCCTTACCCATCCCATAGTTGATAATTATATATTACACCAAAGAGAATAACTGGGATCAAACAATAAATAATTTGAGGAGACCCATGCATGGTATAAAGCATTTAGGAGCTGCATCTGTCCATTAGTAGTACAGGGCAGTCCTGGGATAAATGTTCTGTTACAGCTCTGCTAATGGCCACAACTATCATCTATTGCCATCTGAATGATGATCATGTAACAGTAAGTCTATTTTTAGATGTGAAAAGGGCTTCTGAAACAATCAGCCATAAACTCTTTCTTTAAAAACTATCAAGACTAAATTTTGGTAAAACCACCAATCTCTGGTCTCAAAGTTACCTTTAAAACTATATCCTTTTAAGTGTACATCAACAACACTCTTTCTTCAGTTAGCTTTCTTAATACTAGAGTTCCTCAAAAATCTGCACTGGGCCCTTTTCTATTTTTATTTTTGTTAATGACCCCCATGATTTGCCAAATTTTAAAGTATCTATGTATGTGACGATATAGTCATTTTGCAATCCTGTCCTAGCTACAGTGAACTGCAAAGCAAGTTCCTGCAACTTTTCTCCCAACTTTGCAACTAGTCAATCCCCAACAAGATTCTAATGAACCCCAATAAAACTTATAGGTTCATAGGTAGGTACTGGGCTATTGACCCTAGGACCTTTATAAGCCTAGCCAAAAGGTACCCTGGCTTTTGCCACCCAAGAAAATTATTTTCCTGTGCCACTGTCGAGCAGAGCTACAGAAGGGATCTCCGGGGTGAATTTCCTATCTCCCATCCAATCATCAAGATTTTTCTTGAAGAGTGCTAATGAAGAGCTTTGTTTGATATAGATAGGTAGTTTCTTCTAGAGTATGGGAAGTCTCTGGGACAGGACTCTATCCCTCCAGCATGTTCTGTTTATTGTGGTGACAAGGTTTAGGTCCCTAGAGCATGTAGCTTGGAGGGATTGGGATTTCTTTAAGTGGAGCATGTCCAAAAGATCTGGGTTGTCTTGTGAGGTACATACCAAAAGGGGCGTTATACTCTATAATGGGTCTAATGAGTGATGGGTAGAGGGGAACAATTACCTCTTTTTTCCTGGATGACAAACCTTTTGTGATGAGGTGTGCCACATACAAGGATTTCCTGACTACTGTGGCAATGTGATTATCAAAGGAGAGACTACTGTCCCCCTGTGTCCCAAGGTCTCTTATCACACTTTCAGTGTTAAGTAGACTACCGCCTATGTGGTATTTCATGGGTACAGAGTTTTTACCAAAATGGATGACAATGCACTTTTTGGCATTGAGCTTGAGGCCATGGCTTTGACACCAGGCATCTGTCTCAGCGAGGCCTTTTTGTAGGATGTCCACATCTTTTGGAGTTTTAATTATGCTTCCTAGTTTGCAGTCATCTGTGAAGTTTGTTAGCCAAAAACATTCTGTGTTAGCCTGTACTTCAGAGAAGTAGATACTAAACAGGAGAGGACCCAGGACTGAACCCTGTGGTACTCCACTTGTCACTAGTCTGAAGTTGGATTTGGAGTTTGCTACTTTCACAGTGTGGGTTCTGTCAGTGAGCCAGTTGGCAACCCATCTTGTGACATAGGGATTTATACCTAGTTAAGTGAGTTTATCTATAATTCCATAGTGGGGGATGGTGTCGAAAGCCTTGACGAGATTTAGATAGGCTGTGTGAACCAACTTACCCTCATCTACGGCTTTGATGACTGCTTCAAAGAAGTCTAACAGGTTTAGGAGACATGATCTGTCTTTTACAAATCCGAACTGGGTGGGATCCCGACTTTGGAGATTACCAATGTCATTGTTTATAAGTTCCATGATAATACGTTCCATAGCCTTGCAGACCAGGCTCATCAGGCTAATGGGGGGGTAGTTTCTGGGGTCCGTGGTGGCTCCCCCTTTGTGGAGTGGGATAACTGTCACTGTGTGCCATTCAGTGGGCACATAGCTTGAGGTGAGGCTATGACTGAACATGGTACTTTGGAGGGGTGCCAGTTTGTTCTGTAGTTCATGTAGAACGCAGCCTGGGAATTTGTCAGGTCCCACGGATGCTGTGTTCTTGGCTTTAGAGAGTGTATTTTTTACCTGTGCAGCCATGATTACAGGAACTTTTCATTCTTCCGGTATAGAGATGGGCCCTTTAGGGGATGAGAGGGGGGTAAAGTTAGCACTGAACCTATCTGCCATGATGTTGGCAATATCAGTTGGCTCTGTATATTTAGTGCCATTGTGCTGTAACTCGGAGAAGATCTGAGTGTTGCCATTGAGATTTTTGACATAGCTATAGAATGCTCTGTGGTTGTCTTTAGAGTCAGTGGTGATTTTGTTTTCATAACTAGCTTTGGAGGATTTTATGAGAGATCTCAGCTTCTTACTGAGGCTGACCAGGGAGTTCCTCCAATCATGGGATTTTACGCTTTTTTGCAACAGTTTCTTTCTTCTTTTGTAGAGTTTGTTTATGGCAGGGGACCACCAGATTGGCTTCCTTTTTTGGAGGATAGCATCTTGGTACTGTTAGGGATTGCACGATCCATGCACTTGTGTAAGTGCTTATAAAGTGCATTTGTGTAGGATTCAGCAGTCATACCTCTATTGTTCATCAGCATGGGTGTCGTGAAGTTTGCCACTTCTGTCTTAAGAAGCGTGAAGTTGGCTTTGGAGAAATGTTTTATGGTGGTTTCCCTAATGAGAGGGTAGAGGAGGGATGTGGATGTCTAGGGTGATTAGCTTGTGGTCGGATCTGACCAACAAGGAATTGACCTCAGGTGTGGAGCACCGGTTGCCCATGTTGGTAATGACCAGGTCTAGGATATTGCTGCCCCTGGTGGGGGTGTGGATAAGTTGATCCAAGGCATTGGAATTTATGAATTCCAGAAAACGTTGAGCACATTGAGGACATGAGTAGTTTTCCCAGTTAATGCTTTTCTCTACAACTGAAAAATTACCCATTATTCACATCCGTGATGGTGCAGCGGTAGCATTGTTGCCTCACAGCAAGAGGTTCTCCTGTTCGATTCTCAGCTAGAGTGTGGGGAGTGCCTTCTGTGTGGAGTCTGCATGTCCTCCTTGTGGTTCAGTGGGCATTCGAAAGACATGCATAAATGGGTGTGCCTTCGTTGAAGGTTCAACATCGAGCTGGCACCTCGGCGTTCGTGAAAATCTACTGCTAATCATTAGTGTACTGGAGTTCCTCTGTGGCGACCCCTAACCAGGAAAAGCCGAAAGACAAAAAACAACATTCACCCAATTCACATAATGGATCAGAAAGGTCTTACTATTCCCTTTACAATGCAGAGGTACTTAAACCTTATTCTCAGCTCAACTTTTTGCTTTACAAAATATACCGGTAACTGACAAAGTCCTAAATCAAATGAAACTTTGTTAAAAAATAATCCATCTTTTCTCTCCAAAAGCCCACTTATCCATTGCTAAAAGTGTATTAGAAAATGGGCAAACTGTACATCAGTTCCCTGACTGTAGAACAAGCATTCTACAGCAGGGTATTAATGTACTCACCAACCACAGTAACTCAAAAAATACCAGGAACAACAAGCAAGCTCGAAGGACAAGTATTGCCCACTGAAAAATGAGTCCACCAATTCATGGCAGCATATCAAGATGCTGTGGATCACTGATTGAAAACAAATAATGGTTGCCAGCATTTTACAGTCGCTAAGCAGCTCTTCTGCTATTTAGCAAGTGTAAAATATATTAAAAAAAACTGAAAAACAAAAGTGTATGTGTGTTTATGCCTGTATGCGTGAGTGTAGGTGTGCATGTGAGTGAAAGCGAGAATGATCGAGCCATTATTTTACACTTGTTAAGTAGTGCTTTTGCTGTTTAGCGAGTGTAAAATCTAAACATAACAGCAGTGTGTGTGTGTGTGTGTGTGTGTGTGTGTGTGTGTGTGTGTGTGTGTGTGTGTGTGTGTGCGTTTATGTTTCTGTCTATGTGTGTGCGTTTATGTTTCTGTCTATGTGTGTGCGTTTATGTTTCTGTCTATGTGTGAATGCGTGCATGAAAGCGAAGTGTATATGAGTGTGTGAGAGAGAGATGAAGAGTGGGAGCGATCCAACACTAGCAGCAGCAGCAGTCAAGAAGTTTATGTAACTCTCACTTCTTAGAAAAGTTACCTGAATAAATTGTAAAATAAAGGGAAACAATGGCTCAGAGCAGGGACATATTTCTGTATAAAATAAAAACACAATAAGACTTTTGTTAGCATGCATTTTTTGAAGTACAGGTGTGTGGGGGTGGGGGGACAGTGTGAAAGAGAGAGAGACAGTGAGATGGATGGAACACTGGCAGTAACAGAAAAGAGGTTTGTGTACCTCTGGACCTTTTAGCTCAAGAAATGTGGATAAAGCCTGAAGTAAAGGGGGAACAAAGGGTCTAAAATAGGAACAGATTTTAAATGTTATAGTTAAAAAATTAAAAAGTACATTAAATAACAGGATTTGTGTTAACATGAATTCTCTGAGGGAAATAAAGTCTGAAATTCATATGTATGTCATTATTTAGTGACTTCAATATCCAACGACTGGCAAGAAACCATTTAAGGGAGGGGTGGTGCCTAGATGGCCAAATGAGAGCAGTGAATTTTAAGAGCTCCATAAACTAGTATAATAATAGAGGAAAAGTTTATTATTTTCATGTTTAAAATGTCAGAAATCTATAGATAAACTACTAAACTACATAAATATCAATTTTGATGGAGATCTACAAAAATGTTCCTGTCAAGTAACTTGGAGATGTATTGAGTCACTGAATATGAACAACTCAAGGAATTCTCACCCAGATGCTGCTTTGAAAAAAAAAAACTGCAATTGATGACATCTACCTTACAGGAACTTTCTTTGAAGATTGATGGCTTTAAAAATGACTTAGAAAACCTCAAATTAAATTCTCAAAAACAGACTGATACTCTTAGGGAACAATTACATCAACACCATGCAAAAATAACAAATATAGAGACTTCTCTAAATGACATTGAAGGGAGACTCAAAGAGGAAGAATTCCAAAAAGAATGTCTGCTTAAACAGAATAAATGGCTGCTTAACAAAATAGATGACTTAGAAAACAGGGAAAGGAGAAACAACATAAGGATCTTTGCTCTGCCCGAAAACACTGAAGGTGAGGATCCTTGCTCTGCCTGAAAACACTGAAGATGAAGACATTTATTTCATACTTAACAACCTGGATTCCTGAATTTTTAGACTTGAAAGAGGAACTTTCATTTGGAATTGAAAGGGCACATAGAGCACTGAGGAAACCTGCTTGTAACTCAACAAATACTCCACCTAGATCCATAGTTATAAAATTTATTTCATTTCTAGACAAGGAACTAATATTAAAATCTGCTTGAAGAAAATCACTATTAAAATACAATCAAAGCCTGATAAGGTTTGACAATGATTATTCTTCCAGAATACCAGAAGAAAGGGAAAAAGTCTGGCCAATAATAAAACTGTTGAAACAAAACAACATTAAAGCACAGCTGGCCTTTCCAACCAAGATAAAAATACTTTTTGCCAATGAGATAAGAACCTTTAATGACTTAGAAGAAACTACTATATTCATCAAAAACAGCAACATAGTGTCTATCCCAGAAGAAATGGAATAGATGGCCCCTACTCTTGAAAGAATAAAAGAAACAAATCCTTCGAATGATGCTAGAAAGAAGAAACAAACAACTGATTCCAAGATAGCTGTCTCAAAAAATAACTCTTACAACTACATCTCTCAAAGTATCAGCTGATATGGTATATCACTTGTCATCTGTTTTTATTTTAAAAAAGGAGGGATTCGTAAACAACCGAGAAACAGTAATGATTTATTCAGAATGTTCAAAGAGCCCAATAATTATTCACAAACAAAGGTAGGTCAAGATGGGTTACCATTTGCATTATATATAAGCCAAACAAAGCAACATATAATGCAAACATAGACATTTCTATTCCCCTTCTTGAACACAGTGAATACTTATCTTGTTCATTTTTCATTGATTTTACTTATAATAATTTAAGTAATTAATTAACTAATTCAACAAGGTACCATTCATCAGAGTTCAGACTCAAATGTTGCTCGCTTTCTTTTCCTGACTGCTGCCTCGCTGAAAAAGAGGGAATTTAGGCTTGAAGTTGCAGTGAAGTGAAGCTTTGCTTTAGATGTATCATGAGCCTCTGGTATGCAGTACACAGACACAGTAACAGAAACAGAAGTTCCCAGGTTGCTAGAGTAATGGAGACAGAGTGATGATAATGCTTAACGGCTCTGAGGAGCCTCCGAGATGATTCTTGGCAATGATGTTTTTGGTTTTAAAAAAAGAATATATATATATATAATAAAAGGGCTGTTTTAAACCACATGTACACATATTGATGGTCTCCCAACACTTTCTTTAGGTCATTAAGTTGATTCTTGATAAAAAAAAAAAATACTAAGTGCAGCTTTATATTTAAAATGTTCTGTGGTCCAAACTCATTAAGGACTTATATAAGAGTAGAAGTCTGAGTTATTGTGAAAGACTAAGAGCACTTGGTCTTGTGTAGTACCCTTTGCAATGGTCTGGGAGGCGAGTTTGCTCATTCGTGTTGGGCATATGGAGATAGTTGATTCTAGGGGTGTTTGGGGTTGCCAGGAAGTGCTAGAGAGTCATCACATTTCCTTTGTGGAAATATCTGTATGAATGGAAGGTGTGTTGAGTGGTTCACTGGCAGAATTGGCACTGCATAGAACAGGCTGGTAAAATGGAACAGGACAAATATTGGTTTGGATATTTTAAGAACAACCTGGAAGCACATCACATGACTTACTGAATGGTATTCTGGCAAAACTGGATGGGCATTGTTGCACGTGTTTGAAGTACTGATATGTGTGTATGTAAGGATGGAAATATACTAATAACAAATAAAAAACTAGAAGGGTCTCATACTTTAAAGTCTATGGACTGTATAAACATGCTTGGAAGGGGTTAATAATAAGAATAAACATTACAGCGTGTGGTCTCTCAAATAAATAAGCAACAGCCAAAAAAAAAAAACACACACACAATAGTTATGTAATGTATGATTTTAGTAAATCTAGACAAAAAATACATAATTGTCATATAAGATGAAGCAGCCTGCTGAATTTAGATATTAAAGACATAAATTAATAACATGGGCTTATGTGTAATAACACTACTGTCTTAACTTGTCATAAATGACAAACACTACATTGAACATCAAGGGGAAGCATAATGATTTTCTTATATAAGTAAATCTGCATGTATTTGCTTTGACTTGAATTGTAGTTTTTGTAACCCATCTTGACCATATATAATACTTAAGTGGTTACCAAGATAACTAATGCTTTATACATAACATCAAACTGACAAAGTTGTTCAAGAGAAACAATAGAAGGCTGAACTTGAAATGTCACAGAATGTAGCAATCATATTCTGAACAAATACTATTAAATTGACAGTAGACACTCCGTTTAATAAGATGGGCTTGAGTATAATAACATTACTGTTTTAACTTGTTATAAATTACATACACTATATTGAACATCAAGGGGAAGCATGATGATTTTCTCATATAAGTAAATGTGCATAACAATTCATATAATTGTTTTAACTTGAATTGTGGCTTTGTAACGCATCTTGACCATACATAATACTTAAGCTGTTACCAAGGTAACTAATGTTTTATACATGACATCAAACTGGCAAAGTTGTTCAAGAGAAACAATAGAAGCCTCACTTAGGAATGTCACAGAATGTAACAATCACAGTCTGAACAAATAGTATTAAATTGACAATAACCACTCAGTTTAACCTTTGCTGATTATACAAAATAAAATGCTGCCATTTAAATCTAAAAACGTTCAGTATATGCTATAAAATGGCAATTTATGAATATGGAAAGGGAACTTGGAATCATTAATCACAATAAGTGAATTAGTTGTTTTTAACCTACAATTTCACTCATTTTATAATAAGAAATGACAGATATGAAAATCCGTATGTGTAGGAAATAGGGGGAAGAGGGATGCACTGATAATTAAAATGCACTAACTCTCATCAATATTTACATAAAACAAACTTCATGCTTTAAGTAAGTTAGCAACAAACAAAGTGATTACTTAAATGCTGGCAAACAATGAAATATAACTTCTGCTATACCCAGTAAAATACATTGTATTATAAACAATAGGTATAAATGTTATTACCATCTATTTATATTAAGTAATATGTTTTGAAAGATTCATCAATAAGGGTGAATATGTTAAATAACTGTGTGCTATAATCTTTTACTGAGGTTTTATATATGACACATCCTACTTTACTATGATTGAATTGCTTGTCATCTATCTTTCATGTAAATATTAATTGCTTATACAACAAGTAGACATTTATATTGTATTAGAATTCTGTCTAATCTACAATAGTACTATATCTGTTAAAACAATATAAATATTGCTTATTCCTATTACAAATATTCTCCATATGATAATTCAATTTATGGAGCTCAGATGTTCTGAATTGTCAAGTTATGAGTGATAATCTGATGGACTTAGGTTTATCCATCAGATTAGGAATGATTTTCATTCCATGGTTAGTACGGATCTTAGTTTTGTTAACATTTATAAATTTAAATTTATTTCACAAAAACATTTTCAGTATGCCTGATCAAAACATTATTTTATTGGTAAACACTCAAAGTATAAAACTGATAATTTCATTTAAAAGCTAACACATATACTTTATAGTTATCAGATGAAAATGTTTAATAGTCACAATAAAACAAAAAATGCATAGTCTAAATAACCTAAGATGGATTTCACTTTATTATCTTTAAATACCAGTGGCATAAACAATCCTAGCATGGGATAAAATCTACTGAAATATTTAAAACTGAGCAAAGCACAAATTGGCTTCCTTCAAGAAACTCATTTCAAAACAAATGACAATTACAAATTGAATCCTAAGGAATATATGATATTGGCGCAATCCACTTATAAGACAAGGACAAAAGGGGTAACAATTTTATGGAAAGCAAATGTGATTAACCCAGAAATCATTTATAAGTATAAAGATAAAGAAGGTCATATGGCATTAGTTATAGTTAAATATAAATAACAGATTATGGACCCTAGCTAATCTATACTGGTTCCCAGGCATTGGATCAGGACCTGTTAAAAAACACTTGGATTTCACTTCTAATCATTATAAAGACAACTTAATATTAGGATGAGATTTTAACTGTATATTTGATATTTCTGAAACTACAAATGAAAGACCGCTGCGTACATCTGCTGTATAAAAAGCTTAACAAGTGGGTAGAATCATTTTATCTTGTAGATACTTTCAAATTTAAAGAATATAAATCTTTGTTGTTTTCCCATCAAGATCAGAGATTTGGTACCCAAACTAGAATAGATAAAATATTTGCTGCCCATGACTTACACTCTTAAAATAATTAATTTCTCAATCACTCCCTGCCCCTTTTCAGACCACAATTCATTGATACTAAAACTTCAAAATGGGTACAAACCATTAATCTTTAACTCCAGAATTCCAGCATATATAACTAAAATTAAAGAGTACAAACCCTGGTTATTATCTGAATTAGAGTTCTTCTTAGATATTAATTATATCACAGAGATAAATAAAATAATGATATGGGACTCATTAAAAGCTTACATATATGGGAAACCCTAAATTGGTATAAAAAAATCAGAGACTGGGATTCTGAATTATTAAATCTACAATCCAAACTTTTGTCAGTAAAAGCTGAAAAAATAAAAATCATTTGGAGATGAAAAAAAGTAGAAGTATTAAACAATAAATACAACAAAATTTAACACATAAAACTAGTTTAGCTTTAGAAAAATTAAAAATTAATACCTTGGCCACTTCTCTCAAATATCTACATAATTTATCCACAAGAATCAACATACAATCAAAAGCAAATAACATTGAAAGTATCTTCCATGAAAAGAAAGGGAAAATGTCTCAGATATAGGTGACATTCCTGATTCCTATAGAAATCTCTATATGGAACATTTTCAAAATGAAACTTTACATATCTATCAATTAAATCTAGATGAAAAATGTTCTAATATAAAAAAACAGGAAAAATTAAAGCTAGATCTGCAAGTACCCATATCCTACAAAGAAATTACAGATACAATAAAAGAGTGTCAAAATAATAAAACTCCAGGTATAGATGGCATAATTATGGAAATATATAAACATTTTCCTTCAAAGATACTATCCCTCTTCCATAAAACTATATTAGAAATTCAGTCACAAACTTTAATACCACCATCTTGGAGATCCTAAAGGAAAACAAATCCCCAAACCACTGTGCCGCCTATAGACCTATGTCATTATTAAATAATGACTATAAGATATTTATGACAATATTAACTAACAATCAAAATACCACTATGCAAAACAATAAATAATGATCAAACTGGATTTATATATCATAGACACACACACATGACAATATTAAAAGGATAATTTCTCTTATAAATTATGTTAATAAAGAAAATAAAGAAACACTCATAATTTGCTTAGATATACAGAAATCCTTTGATTCCCTAAATTGGGAATATTTATTCAAAATTCTGGTGTTATTTGAATTTCCTCCTTCCTTTGTTCATCTATTAAAGAATATATATACAAATAATGTAGCGTATGTCAAGCTAGGTCCTTTCACCTCTGAATCTATACATATAACAAAGGGTACATAACAAGAATGTCCTATGTCACCAATTCTATTTGCTTTGGCTATTGAAATATTCTCAGATTCAATACAAAAATCAAAAAAGTAGATGTTTATAGGGAAATAAGAATCTACCTTAAAATATCTAGGAATTGAGTTATGCAAGGATAATAATGAATTTGTCTCAAAAACTACAATAATATCATAAATACAATTAAAATCTCTGTGGAAAAGTGGAAGAAAATAATATTAATATTTGAAGATAGACTACAATTAATAAAATGGTTTTACTATCCAAGATTCTATTTATAGCTTTGGCAATACAACTGTTACCAGAAAGGAATATAATCAAAGAAATAAACTCATGCCTAATAACAATTTGATGGTTTCCCAAAAGAAACAGAATAGCTTTAATACATCATATCACACCATGGATCAGGGAGGATTAAACTTTCCTGATATAGAAACATATATAGCAGCATCAATATCTAAAACAATCTCAGATTGCATAAGTCCAAATTATTCTGCAAACTGGAAAGAATAACTATATGTAATATCAATAAATGAATTTGATTTAGAAAAAAAATTCAAATAACAGATAAAAAACAATTTGCCATGGCACATATTATGTATTAGTATGCAATATAACATATCTAAGACCATTAAAACTTGTATGATTAATTACTACATTGACTCATTTAGGAAAATTATTAATGCAAATATAGATTTAAAAATCTGGTTTGATCTTTTAACACCATTCATAGTTACAAAGAGCTATTCACATAAAATATACAGAGAAATAATTAATTCCTGGGAACAAAAAGGATTTATTTGTTGGTTTAAATGTATCAAAGATATATGCAAACAATAGAAACAACATGCAAAATTCCACTACAAGATTGGTTAACTATGCAAAGCATTCTGATGTATTTGCAAGATTTATGCAGAATAATTAGTAATTTTTCATTTAAAGAAATACCTAAACTTACGAAATATCGATATGAAATCATATATAATGATTATGACATGGGAAATAGTATTTCAAAGTTTTACAAGATATTGATCAATTATAAAACAACACCCAAATCCTCATATTGGAATTATATATCAAAAGGACACTCATTACAGCTAACTGAAGAAATTAACTCAAATATTTTATTGTCAATAAAACATACATCCTTTACACAATGCTGGAAAGTGTTTAATTGGAAATGCTTGCAGAGAACAGTCTTAACTCCAGATAGAATTACTAAAATTAATTATTCCACAAAGGGAATATGTTGGAGGTGTGAGCAAATACACAATGTAGATTGGAATCACATTTTTTTTTGACTGTGTTAAAATTAAGCCATTTCTGAATGGTATTAAAAACTTTTTACAAGCTCTAAAGCTCTAGTATTATTAAATGTGTACGAAGGTCCTCATTTGAATGAGTCAAATATGTATCTAGTATGGACAATACTTGCAATCTCAAGGAAGTGTATAACAAGAAGATGGAATACAAACACAATATCGACTTTGGAAGACTTCTACAGCCTACTGAAGACCACAACATTATTGGAAATTGAAATTAAATAATTAAGTATTCATCCTAAGCTATTTATTAACAATCCATGGAAAAAGTCTTATGATTGAGTGACACTTTACAATAACTGAACAGATACACTCTGATAACCGTATTGTTATACCTATAAAGTAATTGTATATACTGAGCTCTGTTATAGTGCCGGGCTAATGTAAATAGTGTACATAGTTATTTAAGATGTTATATACAAATACTATGGAATTTATTCAACTGTATTGGAAAAATAAAAAATGTTTGAGAAAAAAAAGAAACCATTTAAGCAGTAAGGGACCAAAAAATAAAGCAAATGTCCAGATATTTTAAAAAGGATATGTTTTGGATATAAAATGCTTCCTCTAACACCATTTACATATGTTACAGCAACTTTGAAAAATTAGGCGAATTAACTGTTTTACATCCAAAATATATATACAAAATAATAAAGTAATAAAAATATAAATAAGTAAAATACAACAGTTTTACACAGAGCCCATTCTCTAAGCCCAATAATGCCCTCCAGAGTGTGTGTTAATGTGTAATTAATGCTCTTCCATGGGGTGTAGAGGCCCTCCACCTGTAGCGTAAGGCCTCACAACACCCCTGGCTGGGCATTAATTACACATTAATACACACCTTGTCGTGCATTATTGCTCGCTTAACTTATTCTCTCCAATGCAGCTTAGGAAGTTTACACTGTAACTTCCAATGCATGGAGCCTAAGCCTTTTCATAGAATCAAATGATGTCCTCACATTTCGAACAAATGTTCATATCTCTGGAAACATAAAGATTATGAAAGTAGTATAAATGCAAACTCTTCAGCACAAACTATTTTTATAGTGGTAGTATTCTTTAGGTTCTAGGTCTTAAACCAAATTTTATAAGTCACAGTAAACACAGTAACTATTACATTTGTAATATTTTGTAAACAACTTACAATATCTCAGCAACCACTCAAGTTACAAACATGCTGTCAGCAACATTTTATTCATCTATATAAGAGCTTTCATATGAGGCTAAGGAGTTATGTCTGGTTGTTGAGATATTTTGAAAAATGTGAAAATTATATTTATATAAATGAATATCATATCTATTTACCTGCACTAGACAAAGGCCAATATTAATGCAGTTGAGTTTGCAATTGTGGAAGCTTTAAGATGAAATATTTTAAAACCTTATACATAGCATGGTTTTGGAATTAGTGATGCAAATATGAACAAACAATATTTGACACCTAGAGGCATCAGTAGGGGTTAACTGCAGATGTACCTGTAGGCATCACTCAGATGTAATGTGTTAATATCTAAGCTTGACTGTGGTCTACCACTCCTCAAATTGCATTTTGCAAGTAATTCCCCATTAAATACTAACTACTGAGAACAGATTTGTCCATTAGCAGACCCTTACTCTATCATTGTATAGTATTTGAAAACACTAACTGGCTTTTGGTGACTGATAAGGCTACCTTTCTTCTAAGTACTTTAATCTTTATGGTTTTAAAACAAGGTTACTGCTCTTGTGGCAGGTTACATTTCCTATACGGGACTACACTTATCCTCTGAGAAGCTCTTATTTTTTTATTTTATTTTTATTTTATTTTATTTTTGTTAACCAGGAAAGTCCGACTGGACACAGGTCCATTTTCAGCGGAGGCCCGGGGAGAAAAGCTCCATGATACAATACAATATTAGATTAAAACAGTACAAAGCAATTCTTAACATTTATAAGTAGTACAGAGGACCATTTACATGGCATGTGATAACTCTAGTAGAATATACAGTCAGTACTCTAGTAGAATATACAATTAGTACAAATAATACAAATATATATAATTTTTTTTTTTTTTTTGTAGAAATATTAGTAAATATAAAGTTGTAATACATTTATGCTTTAGTATAACCGAGAAGTAAATAAATGCCCATAGTGGCATAAAATAGGATAAAGGTATAGGTAGGATGAGAGTAAGATAAGCTCTGTTAGGTATTGTATTAGCCTAGAAACGGATTAGAGTGTTTTTCAGGTAAGGGATATAGTACAGAACAGTACAAGTGTTGGAATGTTTACTGCTGTTAGATTGATGAAATGTTAGGATGAATCTGTGGGATAGCAGTAGAGCTCAGTAAAGGAAAATGTTGTAGTGTAGCATAGTCCTTGCAACTGAGCATAGATGTTGCTACCCTGGGGTATAGCAAGAGCAGAGCCAGATATTAGAATAGTAGGATTTCAAGAGGTGTTTGAAATGGGTGCAAGATGTAGTGCTGGTTATATTGTTTGGGAGTGAGTTCCAGGTTTGTGCTGTTGTGCAGGCAAAGAGAGATTTACCTGCTTCATTTTTATGTCTAATTACTTGAATGAGATTTTGGTTGCTAGATCTCAGGGCTCTAGTGGTGGTGTAGGGCTTAATTAGTTGTTGGAGGGCAGGAGTTTTTTCAGGGTAGTAGTAGAGTTTATGTGCAACTATGGCTTGATTGAGTCTAAGTAGCTGAGGAAGTTCCAGCCACTTGAGTTGCATTAGGGAAAGACAGTGATGGGATCTATTTGAGGAGTCTGTTGCAAATTTGGCAATTTTGTTGTAGCATGATTCCATTTTGTGAAGTTCAGTCAGGTGAAGGTTAGTTAAGAGAGGGGAAGCATAGAGAAGGATAGAGAGGAGGTGGCTTCTTGCAATAGTGGCTTTGGTCTGATTAGTCATGAACTTTTTATTTCTATAGAGCAGACCCAGTTTTCGGTTGACCTTTTTGATGGTTTGTGCTATATGGATATCATACTTTAGGTGGTTATCAATGTCAACTCCTAGTAGTTTGGTGTGGTTGGTTGGTGTGCTTTGAATATTGTTTTTGGAGTTTATAATGAGGTTATAGTCTGAGTTGGATGATCTGCCAGGGGTGAATAGTATTAGTTTGGTTTTCTTTGGGTTGAGAAGAAGTTGTATTTTAGTAAACCAGGTTTCTGCTAGGGTAAAGTTGTATTGGGTGATGGTGTGTAGTTCCTTAATGCTGGGGGCAGCACAGGTTATGGTGGTGTCATCAGCATATTGAACTACTGTAGCAGTGGGTAGTGAAGAATAAATGTCATTAGTGAAGAGGGAGAACAGCAGTGGGCCAAGGATTGATCCCTGAGGGACTTCAAATGGAAACTGGTAAGAGGGGCGACAGCTTTTCTTGCCAGAGAACTGCTTGTTGGCGTTCTGATAAATAGCTGTTGAACCAGAGTATGGTGGAGGGGCAAATATTGAGACTAGATAGAGTCTTGAGGAGCAGATTGTGGTTAACCATGTCAAAGGCTTTTGATAAGTCGAGGAAGATGGAAGATACGAAAAGACCTTGGTTTCTAAAGTGATTGACTGTATTGGTATATGATAGAAGGGCAGTGGCTGTGCTGTGGGAGGGTCTGAAGCCATGCTGGGAGTTGGATAGTAGTTTATTTTGTTGAAGATGTTGCATTAGCTGCAAGTGGGTGATAGTATGGCAATTGGACGATAGTTGGTTAGCTCTAAAGAGTTGCCACCTTTATGCAAGATCTGCTCTTGATACAATTAATCCTTTGCTTACCACCATACGAGCAGCAGTAAGTGAAAGAGCTTTCTCAAGACTGTGACATACAACTTGGAATCATCTACTATTGAAATCAAGAGCCTATAAACCATAAGAGTTTAAGGAAGCCCTAAAAGAACATCTCTGCACAGAATCCTCTTACAACTGCTTTTGTGAATATGGTTAATATGTCCTTCATTTCACTATGTCATATTTATATATTATATTCAAAGTGTTCTACTGGTGTGTGTTTCTCTGTATAGAATTCAGTCTATTATATTTGTTCAAATATTGCTTCTTTTGTGTTTTAGCAAGAGCTGCTTTATGAGGCTGAATTATAGCTGAAAATGGTTAAACGTACAGCTTATTTACATGGTCAGAAAACAGCAATAAAGAAAAAAATAAAATAAAATATTATAGAAAAGTGTATTGGAATTTGAAGATATTGGCCAGCTGAAGCCAATGAAGCCTGTCCTTGACAGGTGTCAAAGAGAGATTTTTATGAGATAATGAAGTGGGGAGTACATTTGTAGCTACTTAGAATGAATTAGGGCATCATATGATGCATTGTTTGAGTTTTCTTAACATGGCATTTAATATCATGATTGGATTGCATCATGTCCAAAGTAAGTGCACTATACAAACTAGATAGGGCTGTCCTTTGTCATATTAGCTGTATGAAATGACAACAATACATCAATAATGAATGAACAGAGCTGACATCGTTCACTGATCAAAACAGTGCTAGGGGAGAGTCTGGAATATTTATAAGGAGCACACCTTTGAACTTTGAGCACTGACTAAAACTCTTGCCTTTATCACTTTTGTACTGAAGAAAATGTAAATGGTCAAAGTAAGGCTTTTACCAACTCAAAATGAAAAGAAGTCATAGTTTTTCACTTAAAAACACTGATTCTGCTTTTATAGAATGCCTTATTTAATAAGACCTTCTAGCTCCTCAGCTATTGGAGCCTTCAAAGGAAGTTTCAGTCAAGTTGCAGAAGCTATGGTCTTCCTTCAAAGCATTAACCATTTCATAGGTTCATAGGCGTGTACTAGGCTTAATCAGTTTAATAAAAAAATACATTTATAATTAAATTAAATTAAATTAATTAATTATTATTACTAGGCTTAATTAATTTAATAAAAAAAATAAATTTTAATTAAATTGAATTAATTAAGGCCTTGGGGCTTTTACAAGCCTAGCCCATAGGATTACCCTGGCATCGTGCTACCCAACCTTAGTTCCTAGTGCCTCTGTCGAGTAAAGGCACTGGAGTGATCTCTGGGATGATTTTCTATTTCCCATCCACTCATCAAGATTTCTCTTGAAGAGGGCCAGTGAGGTGCTCTGCTTGATATGCATGGATCTCAAATTTTTGTTGAGGCTGATAAAGGAGTTTTTCCAGTCTTGGGACTTCACCTTACTCTGCATCAGTTTCCTCCTTCTGTTGTAGAGTTTGTTTATGACAGGGGACCACCAGACTGGCTTTCCTTTTTTGGAGGAGAGCATCTTGGTTCTATTGGGTATGGCAAGATCCATGCATTTGTGTACGTGTTCGTACAGTGCATTGGTGTATGATTCAGTGGTCATGCAACTGATCGCCTTTTGCATGTGTGCCGTGAAGTTAGCCACCTCTGTTTTTAGGAGCCCAAAGTTAACTTTGGAGAAGTTTTTCATGGGGGGGGGGGGTTGGAGGAATGTGGATTTCCAAGGTGATTAGTTTGTGGTGAAATCTAACCAGGGAGGAGTTTACTATTGGTGTAGAGCAATGGTCACCCATGTTAGTAATGACCAGGTCAAGGATGTCGCTACCTAGTGGGGGTAAGAACAAACTGGGCCAGGGCATTGGAATTATCATTGTTTTTAGATCATACATTGAATGCTTTTGAAGTAATTGCTTTATTGGAAATACAGACTTCCAAAAGAAGTTGGGTGTAGAGTAGCACACTACACCAAGTAGATATCTCATGTCTAATTCTAAAAGATAGGGATCTATTTAAGCTTCTAGGGGATGCCAGAGCCCTATGCCCAATCACAAATCAGTAATGTGGTCCTCTTCTCTGTTTCAGCAGCATCATACACTGCTGAAATTTGCCAATGTACAGAGCTTACTAAATAAAGAATCCTATTAAATTGATTGGACATTTTCAATGAAGCTACAGTCCTACCTGTATGCAGACCTAGATTCTGCAGGTAGTAACTGGTGGGAAGCCAGACTACCTTAGAGCACCTAATTCCACAAACAGTTGAAAACATACATGGGGGGATGTGATCTATCCACATGCATGTTTTTTTGTACTGCAAGCCATCCACAGAACTCCCCTTAGGAAGGTTTACACTATTGTAATGATAAACATAGATTTAAATCTATGGTGGGCTATGCTGGTCTTCATTCCTGCATTCATCAGTCTGTCCTACAGATTGAGTTGTTGCAAAGGAAGGCCTCATAGCCATGCAGGTTCATATATATGGTGGAATTTGTATTGCAGGCAGGTTTCCTATTTGTCTGTTAGGTGAAGATGCTACAATGAGAACTATGGCCAGGCTCAATGACCCTGCTGAGTCCTTTGGGAAGTTTGTGCTATGCTGAGAATAGGGAATGAGCTTTGTTAACATAGAATGTTATAGAACAGTATTTCTTGTTCCAAGTGTAGCAAATCTTCATTTGTTTGTTGTTCAGTTGCATGTAAACACCACTCGTTGCTTAGTGATATACTACCATGCACATTTTTGCATAAGAACCAGCTGCACACAGTGATATGGAAATGTGCAAGTGTTTTATATTCAATAGGTTTATGTTTATGGTAACACTTGCTGTGTATGTTTTATATGTTACATTCTGAAACACACATAAAAAGAACCATAATTGCCTCCTTTTGTGGATCAGTGATCAAATCTACATAAATAAATACACGCACACATGCACACATATAAATAAATATGTTTATGAGAAGTAAACCTGCTGAACTAATGGAAAATGAAATCCTAGAGAATGACTTCTGACAAAATTGTTTTATGAACTGGAGAAGCTTAAGAAATAGACCACTGCTAGCCAGAAGTGTTATCTTGAACAAGTTATTTGCCAGCAAGGTGAAGAAGAATGATGTACCAACCATAACGTGACCATATTTCTGAATGGTCGCAAGATTGTTTCCACCCTAAATAGTTCCTTCTTTGTTTATAAAACTGCCTATAAGCCTTCCAGAGCTCAAGAAAAATTTTTAATTTTTGTAGCTGCAATCCTGTAAACTGCCAAAAAGTGTCTCTGAGTCTGTGTGTGTGTGTGTGTGTGTGTGTGTGTGTGTGTGTGTGATATATACATATATATATATATATATATATATATAGATAGATAGAGAAAGAGATTACCTTGGTGTGCTTAAACTCAAAACAGTAATAACAAATCGCAAAACCTACTGTGCATGTCCCGAGGTTAATACTCAGAACATGCACTCATAAAGACTGTGTTTTTGCAGAGGGGCAAGTCAGTCTGCACCCCCATAACCCCTTCTAATTGTATATACTAAATCTGAGGTTGCACATTCCCCAGTAAAGGGATCTATTCCCCTTCCCACATGAATTATCCTTCATTACACAGCTGTCAACATCTGCATTATCAACCAAAGAGGGCCGACAATGCAATGGTTGATCTTAGTCATGATCGTCCAGCATCATAGAACCCACAAACACACACACACACACACACACACACACACACACACACACACACACGCACACACACACACACACACACACACACACACACACACACATATAATATTATATACACACATATGCATGCACACACACACACACACTCATATGTATATATATATATATATATATATATATATATATATATATATATATTTATATGTGTGTATACATATATATATATATATATATATATATATATATATATATACAATTTTTTTTTTTTTTTTTTTTTAATTTGTTAACCAGGGAAGGGCACTGTTCATAAATGACTAATTCCAGTCTCAGCCTGGGAATACATAAGAAACACTGAGCAAATGAAAAATACAGTTACATGAAACAGTATATAAACAAGGGAACTGCAAATAAACTCTACAGTGCATACTTGGCATAGACTTGTCAAGAAACATTTGCACAATAGACTTTACAGACTGGTTTGATACATGCAGTTTGGAGTGAGGAGTTTGTAGCAATGTTTCTTCATGATTATGATTTCTGAGACTGTCGAAGGAGGTTTGTCAAATTAGGTTAGAGATAAGACCGGTAGACCTTTTCCCAAGGTTAGACAGTGGTGTTTATCTCTAATGGAACAAGTGATAAATCTACAGATTTCTGAGACTGTCAAAGGAGGTTTGTCAAATTAGGTTAGAGATAAGACCGGTAGACCTTTTCCCAAGGTTAGACAGTGGTGTTTATCTCTAACGGAACAAGTGATAAATCTACAGATTTCTGAGACTGTCGAAGGAGGTTTGTCAAATTAGGTTAGAGATAAGACCGGTAGACCTTTTCCCAAGGTTAGACAGTGGTGTTTATCTCTAATGGAACAAGTGATAAATCTACAGATTTCTGAGACTGTCGAAGGAGGTTTGTCAAATTAGGTTAGAGATAAGACCGGTATACCTTTTCCCAAGGTTAGACAGTGGTGTTTATCTCTAACAGAACAAGTGATAAATCTACAGATTTCTGAGACTGTCGAAGGAGGTTTGTCAAATTAGGTTAGAGATAAGACCGGTAGACCTTTTCCCAAGGTTAGACAGTGGTGTTTATCTCTTACGGAACAAATGATAAATCTACAGATTTCTGAGACTGTCGAAGGAGGTTTGTCAAATTAGGTTAGAGATAAGACCGGTAGACCTTTTCCCAAGGTTAGACAGTGGTGTTTATCTCTAACAGAACAAGTGATAAATCTACAGATTTCTGAGACTGTCGAAGGAGGTTTGTCAAATTAGGTTAGAGATAAGACCGGTAGACCTTTTCCCAAGGTTAGACGGTGGTGTTTATCTCTAACGGAACAAGTTAGCAAACCACAGGTACGGGCACAAAGAGAAAGCAGAGCCAGCTAAAGCCTGAACGCAGGTTTATTATGTAACAAATAGACAGCGTTTTCACTACTCAAAAGAGTAGCTTCCTCAGAGGTTAAAAAAGCGCAAAGCCAACACCCTTTTTAACTCCGCTCTGAAATAATTAATCATTACATCACTTCCTACAGAGCAGGAGCTTAAACGCAAAGGTGTAGCTTAAACATACATAGTTTAATAAGACTTTTACCATAAAATTGGTAATAAAATATTTTTATATCTTAAACACTTTAAACAAATATTTAGAAATGTCTAAAAAATCTAAAACATATATTAAATAGCCTTTAAAAACTGTTCCTATAAGCACTAGACACATTAGCATGGTGCTTATTTATTAACATATATATCAAAACGGCTTTTGAGCTATCAAATACTTTGTAAGAGAGAAAAAAGGTCAAGTAGCTTAAAACACGTACATGTAGGATGTATACTCCAACATGACATATATCCTGCAAGGCATGTTGAAAATACCCCTTCAAATATTCATTTACATATATGTTTTTGATGCATGACCAATCAATAATGATTACAACTCTTACTAAAAAGTTTAACAGAACATTACAATAACAATAATTAGACAGTAATTACCAACAAAAAATGTATAAACTAAAAGATAGAAGGTAGAAAATACCAATATTATAACCATTATTAAGAAACCTACATAATATGGTTAACAGACAACCATACATAAGGTAACAACGCCGGAGGCTTTTAAAACATAAAACCTATTATCTACTAGGTAATAAACTGGACCTTCAAATGGCTCATATAAAAACAAGTGAGACAATCACTATTACTAAAATACAGTGTTATTACCTCATATAAGTTTTTAATTTCAAGTAAGGGGCAATATTGCAGCTCTCATTTAAGCCTGGAAAGTTGAAGGCATCTAATTTTAATTGCCATAATAATTCTCTAGTTTCAAGTAAGATTGATGTGGGACCACCTCTTGCAGGTGTTATTAAATGCTCAATCCCCATAAACTCAAAAGAATGTCCTGGGTATGCTACTGTATGTTTAGCCAATGCATTTTCACACTTTGCGTTCTTAATGGCATAGCAATGTTGGTAAATCCGTTGTTTAAACTTTCTATCTGTCTTGCCAACATAAAATCCGGGGCAACAGGTACAAAAAGCGATATAAATAATGGACTTAGTATCACAGCTGATTCTGTGTTTGATGTAAAACTTATTGCCCAGTATGCTAAATGTACTCCCCGTCCTTATGTGCGAACAGAATTTACATGAGCCACACATAAAGGACCCCTTAGTTCTATTACACACTAGACCCGACGAATGAGCTTGTAACAATTCTTTGATATTTTTGCCCCTCCTGTACACTGTATAAGGTTTGTCACCCAATTTATTGAACACAGAAGCGTTAGAAGATATAAAGAACCAATTTTTATTTAAAATCTCCAAAATCGCCTTAGAATTCAAACTAAATGTCATAAAGGCTATTTAAAGGCTATTTAATATATGTTTTAGATTTTTTAGACATTTCTAAATATTTGTTTAAAGTGTTTAAGATATAAAAATATTTTATTACCAATTTTATGGTAAAAGTCTTATTAAACTATGTATGTTTAAGCTACACCTTTGCGTTTAAGCTCCTGCTCTGTAGGAAGTGATGTAATGATTAATTATTTCAGAGCGGAGTTAAAAAGGGTGTTGGCTTTGCGCTTTTTTAACCTCTGAGGAAGCTACTCTTTTGAGTAGTGAAAAAGCTGTCTATTTGTTACATAATAAACCTGCGTTCCGGCTTTAGCTGGCTCTGCTTTCTCTTTGTGCCCGTACCTGTGGTTTGCTAACTGGTTGGACTTTTTTCTTGTTTACTCTAACGGAACAAGTGATAAATCTACAGATTTCTGAGACTGTCGAAGGAGGTTTGTCAAATTAGGTTAGAGATAAGACCGGTAGACCTTTTCCCAAGGTTAGACAGTGGTGTTTATCTCTAACGGAACAAGTGATAAATCTACAGATTTCTGAGACTGTCGAAGGAGGTTTGTCAAATTAGGTTAGAGATAAGACCAGTAGACCTTTTCCCAAGGTTAGACAGCGGTATAGACAGACAGACAGACAGACAGACAGAATTAAAAATGTGAATTTGGTGGAACAGTTGGTGTGAGTTTTAAAAACAGTGACTGCACAGATGAGTAAATGCACACTTGTATAAACAAAATATAAAGTCTGATACAGTTGAAGAAGGTAAGAGTATACATGGAAATTAATGGATTACCTAAGAGGTGCTGTTGTGAGGATTTGCAAGATTGCATTTTGGTGGTCAATGTGAATGTGTGAGTGTTTGTGGGTTAGTTTGCATGTGTGAATGTTTGTAAGTTAGTGTTATAATAAGGGTTAGGAACAGGGAAATTTATGCTTTGGCAGTAGTGTGTGTGTGTGTGTGTGTGTGTGTGTGTGTGTGTGTGTGTGTGTGTGTGTGTGTGTGTGTGTTGTGTGAGTGTGTGAGTGTGTGAGTGTGTGTGTGTGTGTGTGTGTGTGTGTGTGTGTGTGTGTGTGTGTGTGTGTGTGTGCCTTGTTTACTGGTACTGTTAGGGAAAGATGTTATAATAATCCCATGAGTAGGCTTGGGACTGGGGTTGGGATAGGTTTAAGGTTACAGATAAGGTTAGAGTTAAGCTTAGCACATGAGTAAGGTGAGATAAGGAATCCTGCTTCCATCCAAGATGACTGCTTTCAAAGGTTTTAGGACCTATGAAGTCTGTAGCCTACTGACTGCCAGAATGTATTTGACTAGGAAGGCTAATGTATCCTGGGGAGATCTTAACCTGGTATGAAATATTATTCCTATTAATCAGCACAAGAAATCCCAATTGATACTCCATAACTGTATACATTGCAATCATTTGACAGTATCACCAAGTTTCAGACAGTGCTCTTGATCTAGTTTAACATTGATCAAACTAACATGTTTTATGCTGTCGGAAGATTCTTTAATATTTCTAGTATCTAGTTTCAATAACCTTAAAACACTTCACAACACTGAGAATAGAGAGTTTATTGCAGATTACCGGCTGAGAAATTCCACTTTATTTTTAGTGCCTTTCACAGATTCTGAAATGAATGCCAATACTGCATTCTTGGTCAGGGTTGAAACACATCAGTAATCCTTGCTCTGTGTGGGATATTCAAACTGCAGCAAGCTCTAATGACGCTTACTGCAGTTTAAAATGTCCTTCTTAATTCTTTTGCTCCTCATGGAAGAACATAAGACCTCTTCATAAAGTTAAAGTGGTATGCCTGATCTAGAAGTTTTCTGGGACACCAGAATAACCAGCTACGGCACTAAAGGGACTTTTATGAGCTACATCAAAGCATGCATAAACAGGATGAAGAATAAAAAAATACACTGACGTGCTTCAGCTTATTCTCCTTTAAGAATGGACCACAGTCTTGGTGAGCTGAAGAAATACTGATAAAAATTTCCAAGATGAAAAGTAAGATTTCATAGAAGAATGACATTTTTGGAGTAATATATCTGCTCCCTTAGTCTAGTGTTTGCCAATAGTTTCACTGAAGCAGAAATAATGGGAGGAATTCAATAAAGCCTACACATTTTTTATGTAGGCATTGCACATAGACACAAACATATTAAGATTCAGTAAGCCGTGTTGAGCTGTGTGCACGCATGCACAAACATGGAAAATTCTGTGGCATGCAAATTGCCTCGTAAGCAGGTGAACCTCATGCAAATGAAGCAACTAGAGTGATCCAACAAGAAGTAAGGCATCTGTTCAGTCAGTAGTGTCATCATCATCATCCTCTTTCGGCTTTTCCCATTAGGGGTCGCCACAGCGGATCATCTCTTTCCATTTCTTCCTATCCTCTGCATCTTGCTCTGTCACACCAACTGCCCGCATGTCCTCTCTCACCACGTCCATAAACCTTATCTTAGGCCTTCCTCTTCTCCTCTTACCTGGCAGCTCCATCCTTAGCATCTTTTTCCCAATATACCCATCATCCCTCCTCAGCACATGTCCAAACCAACACAATCTCGTCTCTCTTGCTTTGTCTCCAAACTGTCCAACATGAGCTGACCCTCTAATATACTGATTCCTAATCCTATCCAGCCTAGTCACACCGAGTGCAAATCTTAACATCTTTAACTCTGCCACATCCAGCTCGGACTCCTGCCTTTTTGTCAATGCCACTGTCTCCAACCCATATAACATAGCTGGTCTCACTACCCTCTTGTAGACCTTCCCTTTCACTCTTACTGGTACCTGTCTGTCACAAATCACTCCTGACACTCTTCTCCACCCATTTCACCCTACCTGTACTCTCTTCTTCACCTCTCTTCTACATTCACCATTACTCTGAACTGTTGATCCCAAGTACTTAAACTCGTCCACCTTTACCAACTCTACTCCCTGCATCCTCACCATTCCTCTACCCTCCCTCTCATTTACACACATATATTCTGTCTTAACCCTGCTGACCTTCATTCCTCTGCTCTCTAGAGCATATCTCCACCTCTCCAGAGTCTCCTCAACCTGATTCCTACTCTCACTACAGATCACAATGTCATCTGCAAACATCATAGTCCACGGGGCCTCCTGTCTGATCTCATCTGTCAACCTGTCCATCACCACTGCAAATAAGAAAGGACTCAGAGCTGATCCTTGATGTAATCCCACCTCCACCTTAAATGGATCTGTCACTCCCACTGCAGTCCTCACCACTGTCACACTACCCTCGTACATATCCTGTACCACTCTTACATACTTCTCTGCCACTCCCGACTTCCTCATACAATACCACAACTCTTCTCTAGGCACCCTGTCATATGCTTTCTCCAAGTCTACAAAGATACAGTGCAACTCCTTCTGACCTTCTCTGTATTTCTCCAATAACACTCTCAGAGCAAACATTGCATCTGTAGTGCTCTTTCCTGGCATGAAACCATACTGCTGACCACTAATCATCACCTCCCTTCTTAACCTAGCTTCTACTACTCTTTCCCATAACTCCCATAACCTGTTCAGTCAGTAGTGTGCATGGAAATATTCTGCCTACAGGAGTCTAGAGAGACAAAAAGGGGTGTAAAACTGTAGAAATGTGGACATAAATCCCCTGAAAATGTAATATCACATACACATATGAGCAAAACTATTATTCTGTATGTCAGAAAGATTAAGGGAATAAGTTAAATTAATAATTTTGTTTAATAATCTTGGCATGTTTGTACTACACACCGCAGTGCGCAAACATGCTTAACAGAAAAAAAAAATAGGAAAAAAAGAGTTTTATACTGTGTGGCAGAAGTGTATTATAGGACCTTGTGTGGGGTCCCTACAATGGTGCATTGCTGCTGTTGCTAAGGTGATATGGCTATGATGTGTGTATTTCCCAGGCTGACAGCATGGATATGTATGCAAATGAGGTGGAGTTATTGAATAGCAGAAAGGAGTAATCGTGTCCACATATCCCCTTCGTGTAGGCTCTTAGACCATGTTGATGTTTATACAAGGATGTGGCTGACATCGGGGGGGGTGGTGTCCTCACACTTCTAAGCTCTTCTAAGCTTAGGTGCACATGTCTGCATGCCACACCACCTGGCTGAGTGTTTTCTTAAAACCAGATGTATTCAATTAGTAATTTTGACATTTGTATAAGCCATGCTGCAGGACACTGCAATGTGCACGGTGTCAAACACTGAAATAGGGCCATTAAATGATGATCCCAAGGATATTGCCAATATCCTGGCAGAGCGATTTAGTGCAAATTTTACCCCCTCTCACCCCCTAAATGGCCCATCTTATTGCCAAGAGATTGCCATATTCCAGTAATATTTATTTATTTGTTTTATTTATTTATTTAGTTAACATTTGTTAACTGGGAAAGTCTGACTTGGAACTAAGCCAATTTTCAGCAGAGGCCCAGGGAGAAAGGCTCCAGATGCATGTCTTTGTAACATGGGAGGAAATCGGAGCACCCAGAGGAAACCCACACAAATGCAGGGAGGATATGCAGACTCCACACAGAAGGCACCATCCCCTACTCTGGAATCATAGATAAACTTATTAAGCTGGGCATTAATCCCTACGTCACTCAATGGGTTGCCAACTGGCTTACTGACAGAACCCACACTGTAAAAGTAGCCGACTCCAAAACAAGCTCCAGACAAGTGACAAGTGGAATACCTCAGGGTTCAGTCCTGAGACCACTCTTGTTTGGCATCTACTTCTCTGAAGTACAGGTCAACACTAAGGGACTCTGGCTAACAAAGTTCGCAGATGACTGCAAACTGGAAGCCATTATTGAAACAACAAATGATGTGGATATTCTACAAAAGGGCCTTATAGAAGCAGATGCTTGGTGCCAGAGCCATGGGCTCAAGCTCAATGCCAAGAAATGTATAGTTATCGCCTTTGGGGGAAAACATGTACCCATGAATTACCACATAAGTGGCAGTACACTAAACATTGAAAGTGTGATAAGAGACTTAGGGACACAGGTGGACAGTGGTATCACCTTTGATAACCACATCGCCACAACAGTCAGGAAATCCTTCTGTGTGGCACACCTCATCACTAAGGGCTTTTCATCCAGAAAAAAGGAGGTCATTGTCCCATTGTACTCATCCCTCATTAGATCCATTATAGAATACAATGCCCCATTTGGAATGTACCTCTCAAGACATCTGCAACAACTGGAAAGGCCGCAGAAATACCTCACTAAAAGAATCACAGGTCTAAAGCAGATGCCCTATGCTGGCCATCTAAAACAACTCCACCTATACTCTGTCACATATCGTCTACTCAGAGGTGATCTCTGCTTAACAAACAAGGCCATGTCAAACTCAGAGCTGTTGGACATGCTACACTTAAAGAAATCCCAATCCCCCAGAGACACACACTCCAGGGATCTAAACCATGTCATCACAATGAACAAAACATGCTGGAGGGATAGGTTCCTGACCCAGAGACTTCCCAGACTCTGGAATAGACTGCCCATACATGTCAAGCAGAGCGCCTCTTTGGCCCTCTTCAAAAGGAACCCTGATGATTGAATGGGAGATAGGAAATTCACCCCGGGGATCATGTCAGTTGCCCTGCTAGACAGGAGTCCAGGAAGTATATACTTTGGGGAAAAATAGCCAAGGAATTGTTATGGCTAGACTTGTATAGGCCCTAGGGCTGATAGCCTAGTACCCACCTATGAACCTAAGAGCCTTAATTATATTGCAGGCAAGTGGAATGCATCACAGTTAGCCAATCACACATTCTGGACCTACAGCAGAGCTGTATAAAGTATGCATACACCCTGCTTTCTGATTTTCACCCAGTATTCTGGACCATTGGAGTACAAACTTGGGAATTTTAGCTGAGATAATGCTAGGTGCTGCTGCAGGTCTGCTACATCTGTATGTACCAGATGCTGAAGTCAATGCTGCTGCTACTGACTATAGGCCTAGAATGAGAAGGAGAAGAGTGTTCAGGTCCAGGGTAACCTTCCAGGAGCTACATGAGATAGAGATTGTAGAGCGCTACAGGGTGGACAGGGACATACTACAACTCACTGTACTTTGTTGCCCTAAATTCAGAGCCAGAGCTAAAAGAAGGAACTCATCCCAGTGGAAACAAAGGTATGTGTAGCCTTTAGGATACTAGCTGCAGGTACTTTTCAAAGACCAACTGGGGACATGATGGGAGTTTCACAGGCATCTGTATCCAGGATCATTTCCTGGATGCCATGTTACCACATGCCAGTGAGCACATATCTTTTCCTCTTACTTGTGAGGTGAGGGCCAGCAATATGCAACACTTCTATTGTATAGCATACTACCCTGAAGTATTGGGTGGCATAGATTGCACTCATGTTCACATCAGGGCACCACCCAGTGAGGAGGGTAGAATATACGCCAGCTGCAAGGGGTACCACTTCATCCATTGTCAGGTTATGTGCAATGCCCAGGGGATTATCCTGAATGTGTGTGCTGGCAGCCCTGGCAGTTATCACAACTCCCATATCTGGCATGCGTTACAGCTGTACCAGATTTTTGCTAGAGGGGACATCCTACATGGCCATTTACTGGGGGAAGCTGGCTATGTCCTGGAACTGTGGATGATGACACCCATCAGGAATCCACACACTCCCAAGGAAGAATGCCATAATGAGGCACACACAGAAACTAGAAACATCATAGAGCATGTGTTTGGGCTTCTGAAGTCATGGTTCTGTTGAACAGATATATCTGGGGGAACCCTCCAGCTCCATGTGCACATATGTTCACAGTATATGCTATGCTACACAATCTGATCCTGCAGAAACAGTTGCAGCAGGATCAGTAAAGGGAAGGGATAAACAGCCCCACCAGTGCCTAGGTCACCACAGCCACAGTCACAAGGACTCGGAGGAGGAACCCCCTACTGATGTCCCTGTAGGCAGACATAGGCATGCTCAGTACACCTTGGCTTTGGCTAAGCGACAACTCATAACACATTCACTGACAACCTAGGGTCCTAGGGACTAACACCTTACTCCTACTGACAGACATATAGTAAAATTGATGCCAGGGAACCCACAAATCCTGTACCTATCCATGTGTTGGCTGTGTACTGCTTGCATCAGACAGAGTCAGCCCTGAACTACAGTCCTGTCAACTGCTGCATTTGCAATGTAAGTCTGCTACCTACACAGTACTTGTAAGGATTAGTATGGTATGGTTTTGTATCTGTGGATCTGCTACATTTGTGCAAATAAATATAGTGGGCTATTTGGACAGAAGAAACATCCACATGGAACTACAGATACCCAGTACACTATCATGTGTCCTTTAATATTCACTAGGCTTCATGCATGGAATATTCACTACATCAGTCACAGGAGATGTTACACAGTGGGGTTACATATTATTTGGACTACAGTGTATCCCAGCAGAACATGCAGTGCTTTTCCCCACCCCCAACACAACAGTGTTCCCATATAACTGCTTTAGCAGTAACTCATCAGTGGTATATAAGCAGTCCATGCAATATCAGGGCAGTAACATAGAAATTAATCACACATTGTATGTCTCACTTAATGCTGGAAGAACAATGTACATATTTATACTGTTGATTGTATGATGAATGACTCTTCTCTGTATGGTAGCTTGTATAGCTCAGTGGACTAGGGAAACTAGCATCGGTGATAGTGTTGATGGTTCTAATCTGGAAGTATCCACTTCTTTTGCATGTGAGGCATTATTATGTTGTTGGTATTATGTTGTTTTTTACAGATTGTGTGTGGTGTAACATTATTAACCTCTGTCACATATTAATTACCTCAGACAGCTGAAGAATACCATGGACAATTTGAGTGAAGGACAGTACAGCAAAAACAGGGACAGATGTCATTATACCAAACACAAAATGAGAACCAGATAAAGAAAAACACAAACCAGCACAAATGATACCAGCAACTCAACTCTTTTTAATACAACAACAGTGATCTGGCACCTCGGCAGTGAATTAGTTACCTAATTTGCCAATAGAGAGTAAATTTATGCCTATGATAAATGTGCCTGCCATGACTTTGTTTCAAAAAATTGTGTATCAGGAAATTTCCATTGCTTTCAGCATGTACTTGAAGCAGAAGAAATCATACAATTTAACCAAGAATGAGTGGCTGGCTTTAAAAAAATTTAAAAAGCTAAAAATGGAATTTAGTTTTGAATGTGCAGATAAAGGTGGTAACTGGGTGATTTTGGATAAACAGATGTATTGTGAAATGATAGCTGACATACTAGGTTGTGAAGATGAATATAAGTCTTTATCTAGGAACCCTGTTATAAGTTATAATGAAGAACTGTTGGGATTATTGGAAAGGGGAGAATGTTTGGGTTTTCTTGACTATAAAGATGTGAAAAAGTTACATGTTAAGAAACCAGTTACTTGTATCATGTATGCCCTGCCAAAGGTACATAAAAAATTTAGAGAAGCCCCCTGGAAGGCGTATTATATCAAGGGTGGGTTTCTATCTAAGCAATGTAGGCAGTTTTCTTGATTTTCATAAAAAAATATCTATGTAAGGTTTCTGCACACATTTCAAATACACAATATTTATTAAATGTAAGTTAAAATCAGATGGCAAGGTGATTATTATTGGATTACTGTCAATGTCAAATCATGATATACAGATATAAAATTGAGATGGGAAATTGAGGCTATTATGGATATGTTAGGTGAAGGCCCAAGAACAGCTTTTTGGTTAAGCTATTGGAATTCTGTCTAACCCACAATTATTTTTCCTTTGAGAAAACAATTTTCTTGCAGTTGAAGGGTACAGCTATGGGGGCTTCTTATGTGCCCTCATATGCTATAATATATATGGGATATTTTGAAAGTAAGTTTATATATCCTACTTCCTTTTATAAGGATAAAGTTGTGCTTTATAAGCACTTTATTGATGACCTTCTTTATTTGTAAGGGAGATATCTGTGATTTTTTGGATTTTTCTTTTGAGACTCTAAACTGCAATGAACATGGTTTGGCTTTCTATTATGAGTTTAGTAGAGAAACCATTAAAGTTTTGGATGTGATAATGTATGAGGATGGTGAAGCTATTGGCTTTAAACCATATAGGAAATTAACCTCAGTAAATATGTTCTTATATGCAATTAGTATGCATCCAGAATATTTATTAAACTCCTTACCTAGTGCTGAATTAAAAAAAAAAATTTGATCATACTAGTGATACGAGTCAGAAATTGATGGAGTTGGATAATGTAGAGAGGAGATTAAAGGAGAGAGGTTATGATGAGGAAAGATTATTGAGATGCAAGCATGTAATGCTAGGGGATGTTATGCAAAAATCACAAGGAATGTTAACTAGAAAATGTGAGAATTTTGGAGAGAATCATTTTTATTTATTTATTTATTTTTTTAATTTTATTTTACATTTGTTGACAGGGCTAGTCTAACTGGATACATGTCCATTTTCAGTAGAGGCCCGGGGAGAAAAGCTCCAAAGAAAAAATCAAAATAGTTGAAACACTAATAAAGGTTACAATAATATAGGCAAAGTACATATTTGTATACCTGTGATATTGTATGACAGGTAACAGAGATGTGAATAAAAAGTTATTTTATGTTACAAAATGTTCTCCCTTTTCTGATATAGTGGTTAAGATTATAAAAAAGATTTTGGTACATTATTTCTGAGGATTAAAATATTGGTCACTTATTCCCCAAATACGTCACATTTTCATTTAGCAAAGGAAAAAATTTGAAGGAATTATATATAGTCAGGTGTGGTGTGGGGAGCACACCTATTTTCATTTAAAAGAAGAAAAGAAAACAAAAAGTACCCTGACTATATATATATAAACTCCAGGGTCGCTCGATATTGGGGAGGGGGACAAATCCCTGTTAATTGCCCTGAATACTGGTTTTCGATCAAATGAGACTTTGACCAAATGAGTTTCTATCAAATGGCCTGTCGATCAAATGAAGATCTATATATATATATATATATGTAAAATGTGTGTGTGTGTGTGTGTGTGTGTGTGTGTGTGTGTGTGTGTGTGTGTGTGTGTGTGTGTGTGTGTGTGTGTGTGTGTGTGTGTGTGTGTGTGTGTGTGTGTGTGTGTATATATATATATATATACACACACACACACACACACACACACACACACACACACACACACACACACACACACAGACATATATATATATATATTTATATATATATATATATATATATATATATATATATACAAACATACATCTCAGTCTCTCTCCCATATATCTACATAACGCACACACACACACACACACACACACACACACACACACACACACACACACACACACATATATATATATATATATATATATATATATATATATATATATATATCTCAAACACATGCCCTCACAGCTACATTTATATATACTTCCCTGTTATATACATAAATATATGTGGGGCTATCTTTATTGTCCTACATACCCTGATAATGACAAGTAAAACTTCACTATTACACATCTATAATGTTACCCAAAGGATCCAAAGTAAGTGCTTAACAGTACATAATGCACTTACCTACAGACCCCTGTGCTGCTTGATGTCATTACACATAGAGCAACAGGTGAGCAGGTGGTGTAATGTATAATGTTGTCTATGCATGCATGGACAGGGCATATTGCTCTTGCCCACAGGCTTGCCCATCCAAATGCAAACAGCCACATATGGCCAAACTGGTAACCACATAGCAGGATAAATAACAGTTATCTTACTGCTAGGCTATTAGATGCAGATAACAGTATGAAGCAATATCACTTTGCAGGCCACAGATGCTGTTCAACACAAGCTTAGTTTATGTAATCCACAAGTAGTTTGCCTGCAGTCATGTATATAACAGACGTTAGCTGTGGTGTGTGTGATAAGTACTATGATCTATACTTTGTAAAACTAGATAGGTATGGGATCTAATCTCCCTCCAGCCTACTTGGTGTGTGTATGCCCCTGCAAAACAACTGAGAATCCCTCATTGACTATCAAACTGCAATGGTTCTGCAATTTTTGGCCATGTAAGTTGCTGCCAGCTTCCAAATTTCCCTCTTCTTCAAGGCCTGCTGATGTCATCTACCTTAAGACTACCAGCTGCCACTCTAATTTCAGACATAAGCTATTGTGTGATATGTCCTGTGATCTATAAGTCTGTAAGACTAGATAGGTAACATCTCACTCCAGACCACTCAGTTTGTGTATCTCCATACGACATAAATATGATTACCATAATAATTTCGAAAGAGATAGGGTTTTGCAGTATTTTGGTTGTAGTAGGTGATGCGGGCCTTTAAATGCCTGACCACAATTAGGCTTGCTGATGTCATCAAGCATAAAATGTCCTAAAGAGATAGTAATAGCAGACTTGAGGTGTAGCATGTGCATCACTTACTGTGATCTGTAGTGTGTACCATTAGAGAGGTAAGTGTTCTAATCCACATACAGCCAACTTGTGTGTGTGAGTGTGTATGTGTGTGTGTGTGTGTGTGTGTGTGTGTGTGTGTGTGTGTGTGTGTGTGTGTGTGTGTGTGTGTGTGTGTGAGTGTGTGCTGTGTCATGTCCTGTAAACAGTAATTGATGGAAGTGGTGCTATCCTCAATGTAGCCAAGTTTATGTGTGTGTAGCTGTTAGATCATTTTACATCAGCTTATGGAATCAAAGTATCTTTGAACTTTAGTAGCATAATGGCCATACAGCCTTCACAATCCTAGCCAAATGTATACCCTTATTTACATGATCACCACATATTGCCCCTGTCCACAAGGGAAACAGGCAGAAGCCCTGTGGTGAAATGACGGTGACCCAGCCAATCATACAGATGGCATCTGACAAGGTCCACTGAGGTGCTCTGTTTGCCATTAGGAAGGATTCTGTTTCAAAGGTGTGTTAAAGTCTACTAGACAGATCTCTTCCACCAGCATGTATTGCTAATGTCACATACTAGGTTAATGTCTTAGAGTCAGTAATCCATGTACCATGCCACCTACAGATATGCTGCATTTCCAATCAAGCAGGGTCACACATTGCCCCATATGCAAGGCAGAAATCACCTCTAAGTAGTCTATATGCAACATGCTACAATGACACTGATTTCAGATGATCCCCATTGAACAGATACTGAAGACATGAAGTTACCTTGTGAGAGACCATTTTGTTATGTGCAATTGCTAGTAGTACTTGGAAAGTTATATTACCAAATGGCCATTGCACTAAAATATTGGTATGCTGAGGGAAGAGTACATGGAGGTTATGAGTATGTTAATTTTGGGTGAATGTGCCCTCAGTTATGAGAAATGATTCCCATCTTACAACGGGGAGACATGGTGATCTCAGGTACATTAGGTGTCTGTGTGGCCAGGCCTGTGTGCCCAGGTCTATGACCCCTGAATATGTACATTACATGTTGCAACTGATGTGCTACTTACCAGGAACATAGGTGGTACTGATGGAAATTATACTACATATATATTTGCATGGAGCTTATGGCCGTTACTATGTCAGCAGGCATTTGTTCATTAATACCTTCTTGTAGGATATTGACATAACTGACAGAGTCTGTGAATGCTCACTGTTTGCAGGCATCAGCCAATGTTGTCAGTCACAGACATTCAGCATTCACTTGTATAGTACTTAAATGGATTACAAACAGTAGAGGACCCAAGACTGAGCCCTGTTGAACACTGCTGCTTACAGAGCAGGTATTGGAGGCAGATTTCCATATTTTGAGTGTGTGCCATCACTGAACCACTTTGTGACCCCTAGAATGATATTACTGTGGATGTCTTTGTCTTTGATGCCTGAGTAAGGTATAGAGTGATACAACTTGACTAAGTCCAGGGGGTTGTATGCCCTGATGTCCCCTCACACAGGTCATTGGTGACTGCCTTGGACATGTCCACCAAGTTTAAGAGCTATGATCTCCATGTCAGAAATCCAAACTGTGTACAGTAAACTGTTTGTAGATTACATATATGTTTTCTGATCAGCTCCATGATGATTTGCCCCATGGGCATACTGATATGGCTACTCAGGCAAATTGGTCTATAGTTCCAGTGGCAGTGGATGCATCATCTCTATGCAAGGGGATAACAGTTGCTGTTGTCCAGTCAGCTGATATGCAGCCAGTGGTTACAGTATGAATGCAAAGAGTTCCCAATGGTGTAAGTAATCCTTGTTGGATCCCATGTAGGACACAGCCTGGGATGTTAGCATGTCCAATAGATGCTGTGCATCCCCCATAGAAAGGCCAGTTATGACCTGCTGTGTTGATATGGAAGGTACGGGACAGGTTGTAGGAATGTCATGTGGCACATGTGGTGGAGACTGGGGAGTGAAGTTGATGCAGAACCTGTGGGACAACAGGTAAGCTATGAGTACAGACCCATTATATGTGGTTTAATTAAGTATGAGTTCCCCGGCAATCTGGGCTTGTCCTCCGAGGTTACACATGTAACTACACTGTGCATTGTGGATCTGCTTTGTGTGGGAGGCTAATTTTGTCACATACTATTTCTACACAATGTCACAGAAACACTATGTGCTTGTTTCAGCTAAGGAGGTTGTGCCTCTATTTTAGGGGGCATTCTCACCCCAACTGTTACACAGCAATGTCCACCTCTAACTGTACAGCCTGCTAATCACAGTTGCCCACCAGGCAGGTTTGCTGTGCCATGAGGAGCTTGTATTCCTCCTGTCAGTTACAGCCAAGTCTATGCAGTTATACTGCTGCTTACATAATACATGTGTGTAGAGCTCTGCATACTTGCCTGTCCCATCTGTGGTGGTAGGTGCAGTCATGCTATGTAAACCATCACATAGGTGGTAATAAATTGCTTTGTTGAAGTTTGTTTCTGTATTTTCTGAAAGGGGGAGTTAGGTCTGATAGTGGTCAGATCTCATCAGGGAAGGCCTTTCAGTAGGGGGCTGCAGTGGTCACCCATAATAGTAAACACATGATGCACTACATTGGCTCCCCTTGTGAGGATGTCACGCCACTGGTTCAGGGCATTGTAGTTAAGGATATGGACTAACCTTTGGGCAAGTGAGCTTCAGGATGACTAAGCAACACAGTTGGTGGTTACTTAATGTCACCCCAAACCATGGTGTACTGATATATTTTGATAGACACAAGTACATTCAAATAAGCACAGCAGGTGTCTGGATTCATGGAGCTGCTCCTGTAGCTGGCAATAGCTTGAGTAGGTGCCCTTCTAGCAGTGAATAGCACCGTCAGCATCTCCAAGAAATCACAGTGTTTCACTAAATCTGGATGTGTATCTATCCTTAATGAATATGTATACTCCTCCTGCATCGCCTTGCACACTGTCAGTTTGAGGTCTGAACATGTGGAACAACGCTATTCACAACCTTGAACCAGGAGTTTTTGACTACACAAATGTCTGCATATTCCACGGTGAGGACACCCTTCACAGAGTGGGGATGAGTGTTGCCTTTCCCAGCATATAGTAGCATAACCATGATGTTGTATGAAAATGCCATTCTCATTGGACAGTTTTTCCTCCAGACAGTGCCTATTAGATGCACTGTGGGAGTGTCAGGAACCTTGGCTAGTACTCAACATCCCTGGGGTGAGAGATGAAGACCATCTCTGGCAAAGCATTGACGTCTGTTGAGCAAGTTATCCCAGGCAGACAAGTAGTGGATCCCCTTACAATGACACCACATGCTAAGGCAAGTATTGATATCCATCATTCTCTGTGTGTATTGAGCCATTATCCTAGGTGAGGGTCAAATGCATGTGAAAGTTATGGGCATACCCATGAGAGACACAGAGAGTCTAAGCTCAGTCATGTATCTGCATGCAGTCCAGTGACATATGTCCTTAGCTGTACACACCTGCAGGATCTATGATGTCATCATTATGTCACCTGATATTCCATGAGTTGTGGCAATGTGTGGTATGACATATCTGTCAACCCACAGACAGCTAAATGTTACCTTCCCCATATAATCAACTGATGAGATAGTGGTGCATGCACTATTATCTGTACTGTGCTCTTCAGAGGTAGGATTTTCTGAGGTGTCTGTTGTTTGGGAATGTGTCTGATAAGAAGCTGCATACATGCAGGAGTGTGTTATGTGGTAGTGGGTGGTGCAAGAGGTGAGCTGTGCATGTTGGTAAAATGCTCATTGCCATATGTATTGACTGCTGTTTGAGACACCATGGAATCAAGGTTTGAAATACAGTCACATCTGTCACACGCTGTATTTGTGTGGCATAGGAGTAGAGGGGTGGGGATACTTTCCACATCTCATCAGCAGCCATTGATAGTGCCATTAGAAATACAGTCATGCCTGTGTATATGTCACAACACACATGGTGAAATGTAACATGTCACCTTTATGTAGGTCCTCTAAAGGTAACACAGCACCCAACAGTATGCCATATAATGTTATGCCAGCCATGTGGACCTTGGATTGACCATAATCCTGTCATTAGGTTTGTTCTCAATACCATACCTACAAATGTGACACTGTGCAGGTTCTGCAAAGTTAGGGTCATGCTGCCACACCCCTGGGATTGACAGCCTGAAACACAGTGTTTGTAGGCAATCCTTGCAGTGAAGGTGTGGATACCTGTGAATGCACAGAGAACTTATTCAACTTTGCTGAGATTACATTGGCCTTGCAAGCCTACAATGCTTGTCAAGCAACCAGACAGCAAACCAGTTGTGTGAAATGATGTGGGAACACAGACACATGTTCTGGGTACATAACTGTACAGTATGACATACCTAGGATATGTGGCAGGTGTACATACTTTGGCCAAAGGTGGCCAGTCCTCTGCAGTAGGCATCATAGCCATGTCATGCAGATATCCACCATTAATCTGTTGAAGGGAAGGATGCATAAATTGCTGTGAAATTGTCACCTAAGATGGATCACCACTACTGTGATGCATGTTTCAGAAAGCTTGGACAACTATGTAATTGAACATTGCACATTATATTGTGACAATGCAGCTGTGCTCCTAATCACCATCTGGTCAGCTCCCTAGTGACATATCAGCAACCCTGGTACAGAAGGCATAATACATGCAAAAGCCAACTGATAGCTCAGGTTGCTAATCATGACATCTACCTGGTGAAGGGTACGTGAAGCCTACAGAGCCTTTCATGATGTGGGGCAACTATGTGGATGAACAAACAGGCTGTGTCCTGCTTCTCATCACATGCTTCATAATAATGTTTTGTGTGTGATGACATAAAAAAGTATCAGTGCATGGTATCCCACAAGAGAGTGGTTGTGGTGAGAAGAGCATTAGTAGTAGGCAGGCACCAGCAATTCAGGGGACTCCCCTGCTTTCTGCATTCTTCACAAGGTAATTGTGCCCTTTTCCAACTGCAGACTACTTGTGTAAAACCTCCTGCCTTACCTTCATAGGGTATACATATTATGCTTTCATCCATTGTTTGTCTGTGCTCTGTACAGAAACCTGGGATGACTCTTTTCTTTGAACATGATGGAAGTGACTGAAATACTTAGTTGTACAAAGGGCAACTAGCATGCAGTACTGAGCAGTGTTCTCATATCTCTCAGTTGTCTGATATGTAAAGCCATGAAAGGAGTTAGCATAGATATTATCAGATATAATGTTGTACACTTACTAATACTGGACCAAGCAGAGTTTGTTTTGCTCAATGGCAGATCATGCCTACCTACCATAACTGGTTGACCTCATTGAGTGTTACACTATGCAATGGATGATGGGAATATGACTCAATCCACCTACCATGGTCTGACAAGGGGTTTGACACAATCAGGCCAGCAGGCCTTGCTGAAAACTGTGTAGGTTATTTACAAAGTGGTATGTCAGCTGTTGGATAGTCAAGTGTCTGATAGTCATAATCTGGGAAGATAGCATTGGGTAGACCTATACTACAATGATGCCAGTCACTAGTGGACTTCCCTCAGACATCATTAATAGAGTAGCTCTTCTAGCCATTCCCTTCTCTACAGTCATGACCACTGTCATAGACCACTGACTGACTACATGAGCAGGTGATTGCATATTAGAAGCTGTCACTGAGTCCCACACAGAACCAACAGTTATCCAGGATGGCCTGAGACACACATTCAGTTGTTGCCAGAGCCACTGACAAATAGTAAATGCCAAGGACTGCACAATACTATCCTTTTGGAAGTCATCCACCTCTGGATCCCTGGAAAATATAGTAGTGTCTGCACACCACAGTTGAGCCATTACTCATGGACCTCATGGACTTACGGACACAGGGAGTAATGTAGCCTTTGACTTTCACTGGTCAGTAAGATTTGATTTTCACTGGTCGGTAGGATGTGGGGATCCATTCAGTTTTGTACAACTATACAGAAAGGTATGGCATGTAAATCCCAGACTGTCATTGTTATACTGTATTTGGCAATCATTACACCTATCATTGAGTGCAATGGCACCTTTGTTATGTCACTAGACAGGCAACTGTAGCAGCCAAACAGGTTCCAAAGTAAACCAATACATATTGCAGATAACATGTCCTATGCAGTCTGTGTCAAGACTGTACATATGTAGCTTGTCTCCTACGTGGTCTAGAGGGGATGTGTATGGCTGCCATACAGGGAGGTGTCAGATCCCACTGTGTACCTCCCACTTATCCAAGACAGGAGTAACACTTGCATTACCTGTTCTACACACCTACACCATCACTGTGGTATAAATAGTACATGCAGGACAGACAGATATGTAACACAGACACGACACCCTATATGTAACAGGCTCCCCATGCATGTGAAGCACACATCAGCTGTAATGCACATCATGTGCAAGTTACACAATGGGATGTAGAACAAGACAATCATAACTGGTGTAGGAGAAATCTCTGTAATGAACACAGGAAATTTGTAGATAAATCATCTCCATCACCACAGCTTGTAGATGTGTTAGCTCCTGAAACCCTGGTGACACTTATCAAGTGTATCAGACCTTTTCATAGATTAGAGATGCAGGAGTAGGCTGAATTATGCCATTAGCCTGTTAAACACATATGAAATTATGGAGCCATGCACCTATAGTGTTTCTTCTGTGCTGACATTCCATCCTGTGCTATGACGTCTATGGGTTTATTGCCACTGTGTATACATAGGTGTCCCCTACAGACTCCTGAAACTGAACCATAAACAGGTGCATGACACACCTTTCATTATGTAAGTATACAGCCATTACAACATCATACAACATAAGGTGCACATAAATGTAGCTTACTCATACAATGTCAGCATACAGTATCTGTCAGTGACTAGTACAAGTGGCATGGCAAAGCAACACTGCATTACACCATTACATATTGATTTATATAGTCACCCTGTGCATGAGACACATTGCTTCATTTCCCTACATCGATGACGAGGATAACAGGGATGTGACAGAGGTATCATTACTTGCACAGGGTGTTGTATGGGGGTGCAGGAGGCCTAGGCTGACCCAACAGGTTGAAAGCATGTGTGTGCGTTAGGAAGGAAAGCAGGCAAGATGGACCATGGAAATATGCCATATGTGTCTGAAGGTGACCTGATTTTGACAGTGGTATGTGAGTGTGTGTGTGAACACAGTCAAGTTCATTGCTAGCCCTACATGTGTGCATATTGGACAACTTTGAACCATGCATGGTAGACCTGACAGTTCACGGTCTCCACCCCCGAACATGGAACCTGGCTGGCATCTCCATGCCCAAGTTCAGAAGTGGTGCTAGTACCTGACAGAGACTGCTGTCTGCTGGGACCATGTCCTCAACAGAAACTTCCAGGACCATGAGGCCATGGCCTGCCACATCTTGGTGTGGACAGCACAATCTTCTCTGGAGTGCAGGATGTTCTGCCATTATGGCAGCGTGATTGTGCACAGCCATGTGGACTATCAGCAGATGGAGTTGCTGACCTACATCCATGAGTCCGATGCTCAACTCCAAACAGATGTTCCATCACAGATAATGTGTGTTTCAAGGCACATATTCTGCAATTTGTCTCAGACCACCTTCTTTCCACTGCATCAGTGAACCAATCCAGGGTATCAACAATTTGGTGGAGGCATTCACTGATATCAGACTGTGCTGCATCTATAACCCTTAGCATTCATCTGGAGTTCCTTTCAGAACATGCCTGTGCCTCCATGATGGCCCAAAACATATGCCGAGTGACAAGTGATGAGACACCTGCAACAGGTGGTGGAAGGACAGCAGCCCTCCTATGATCACCCCTAACAATCTGCCTGTGTGGAACCTCACCAGTTTTCTGGCTATGGCCAGTATCTACCCTCACTGGAGCCACAATTGCCACACTATTGCTACACTTTCCTGTTCAATGTCCCCACCCTCTGACTGTCCAATCTCTGTGGCCTCTGAGGGCAGGGTATGTGAAGGCATACTGACTGTATGCAGTGATAATGAGAGCAGAAGAGGACTGCAAATGTCTGGGTCAGTTTCAGCCCCTGAAACCCACTCCTGTGCCTCACTTTGGCCTCCATCATCATCACAGTCTGAAAAGACATAAATATCAGGTTTTGTAGAGGACAGAGAACAATCACCCCGGTCAACTGTGATAAGCAAAGGAAAAGCAATACATTAATACCTGCACTATTATGCTTTGCAGTATTATGTTGCAGTATATGTAAAGCTGTATACACTGTTGTCACTATTACAAACCTTTTTAACACTCAACTTCATAAAGTAAGACATGAGGACATTACTTCTCAAATAAACATCTGTAGTTACTTGTAAATAAAAGCTCTTTACACAGCAATCTCATCAGCAACAATGTGGTACACTGTTGACATTTGTGAAGACTCTGCACAGTTGACACATATGGCAATCTGTAATGTCCTGACAATACCATCATGTCTATCACTGTGGTCACACCTACAAGGTAAAGGTATGACTCTAAATTGTGTTTAGTCAGAAAATATCTGTGCAGTTGGCAAAAATGCTGACAATACAGCAATCCAGCCAGCAGGCCTGGGATGACACTTTAAGGAATATGTTTCAGTAAATCTACATCTCTAAAAAAGCAGTGTTGTATTGACGTGGAGCAAGACCACAGCCCTGTCTGATTCCTGACAGACCTGTGAAACGTTGAGGAAGAGGTAATGTAAACACCACTGCATGTTGCACTATAACAGGGTAATACATCCATATATCTCACATTTGCAGTAGCTACTTTGTTACTTGTTTTTTTGGTCAACATCTGAGCATGAGATTCAAACTGCAGTTAAACTCCACCCACCAAAAATAAACACCTGACAACCATGTAAAAGTATGTGCTTGGCTTTATAAGGATGTATTTCTCCACCAGAGGCACAGTTGAACATGTATTTTGCCATTGTTGTTTTAGCAGGTGCACTTGTACATGTTGCTGATAAAATGCCCATTTACCTGCTAGTAGAGACCTCAGTTACATCCATTAGTCTGTGTCTGGCTTTCTAGTGGTGTATTACTATACCAGGTACCAAGTTACACTCTCAGTTTTTCCATTACTTTTTCCGGAAGTTTGCACAATGTGGTGTGATCTGCAGCTCTGCTTAAACACGCTTAATGACGGTAACTTGCAATTACTATGTTTTGCTTAAACCACCTGCTTTAATTAACAGCTGTGTGGCATAGTAGGTTAATATAGTGGTCTGCAGGTGCGATACTCTTGGGTTCAAAATGGGGGCAGGTGTTTATTTTGTATGAGTTTATTATAATTTAAAACACATATATAAATATAGCTTCATTTAGCGATACTGCTGACATGCTGCATCATGCAGTGTTGCACAAAAAATCTTTAAAGAAAAGAAAAATAGGGAGATAGGACAGTGGTAAAATTCTGTGCAAGCAGGGGGGAAACATAGTGAAAGGCAATTATTTATGTGCAGGAATGGTGTAGGAAACAACCATAGCTATCCATTCTTGTACGTCAACAACTGTTCACTTTGACAGAATTTGTAGATGAATTTGAACAGTCACCCCAAAACAGAGGGGTGAGGCCAACATAACTGGGTTGTCAAGTCAACTGGATCAAATTACATGTTCCCGGTGGACACGAGTGTGAAATGGAGAGGTATGTATGGGAATTTTTTTTTTTTGGGACAGGTTCCCATTTTTTTTAAGATGAGAGTGGAATGCTGGGTAAGAGACATAGGTACATGTAGGGGAGGTAAGTTGGGAAGGTGAGGAAGCTTTTGCAGACAGACAAGACAGCAGACAGGGTGGTGTGTGACACAAGATTGGGGTGAACATTTTGGATGGGAAGGATGTTGTGGAATCCCAGTTTCAGATGCCTCTACATGCTAGCAGCATGATTCATGTCCCCACCCATGGGACTGTCAGCACTGCTCCTTCACTGACCTTAGGGTGGCAGTGGTGGAGGATGTGCTCCAGACTGATGCTGCCCCACCAGGGTGGTAAGCATGACCTCTATCCAGCTCAGGCAGTGCCCAATCCCATGGAACACTATCCTGTGTATCAATCCTGGTAGTTTGTCACTGGTGAAAACACCCCCTCTACCACTGTTCCCAGAGGGAAGCCCAGCGCCGGCCTTTGGGGTGGAACTACACAATGCCGCAGGTAGTGCATGGGCAGCAGAGGGGTCACCACCAGGCTGCAGCCCAAATGTGCTGGGCCCCTGTGCAATGGCCAGAGGAGCCAAGGTAGGTGGATCACCTGGAACTGTTCTACCTTGTTGTGCTGTAGTAAATTAGTTATAACAATAAGTTAAGGTTAATAATAATCAAAGCAATGTTAGTATTAACTTAATGGAACATGATACTGATTAATCCAAATACATATTAAGGTATATTATGTGGAACACAACAACAAAATAATGTTAACAGCAAACCAGTATGAAATAACCCATAAGGCCAACATAACAGTTAGTTTAACAGAATATATTAATATCAAATCGTAATAATAAATAACATTAATAAATTAACAAACATAAGGAGTGGGGAAAGAGAGAGAGAGAGAAACATACAATTAGGAAAGTCGCAGGGGATATTAATGCACAAACTACTACTACATACTTCTACAGGTGTGCAGTGTCAGATATGAGTACAGTGACTCAAATTCTTCTATAGATGATATAACACTTGCATACCTCTCAAGCTCTTAGTACTGGACAGTGAGTTCCATTAAATACAAAGGCATGTACACAATTACATGGACCTGTTTCATATAATGTGCACATATATAACTACCAAGGTTTTCTGTAAATGGATTTGCAAATACATTGCATTCCAGGTAATCATTTATCTGCTAATCATGGACCAGATAGATTGGGTAGTTGTCATTACATTACAAAAAATTGTGATAGTTGAGAGGTATGTTTGTGTGCAATAAGTAGACTAGACAACCATCATATCTTATTTGGCAGGCATGGGAGTAGAACCCAAAACCTGTGACTCCAGGAGACATGTGCACATAATGTAACAATTGACTGCAGTGACATTAGAACAGACATGCAATGACTACAGCCCTACTGCAGTTATTTGAGCACACTACTTATCAAACCACAATCCTGCTTTACACTTTATTGTTATTGCTCCTTATAATCTGTGAAGTATACACATATCTGCCCAGAATGTTGGTTTCCTTCGCCATATACTTTGTTCCTGGAGTGGGGGGGTAGAAAGCATTATTTGACTGAAAGTGGCCTGAAGACAGGCGTGAAACATACTGTGGGTTGTGCAATACATTTATTAGGCAATTACTTTTGCATTCTTTATTTATTTTAGTTTTATGCAGTGGCATTAGAACACAGATGCAGTGTACACAGCCTATTGCAGTTATTTGCACAGATTAGTTATCAAACCACAATCCTGCTTTAAACCTTATTGTTTATTATTATTGGCACTGTTTATTGTCTATTGCACTAGAGTTATCAGAAAATATCCGTACTTACCACACTCATGGCGCATCATGGCCAGGTGCCCAGTGTAAAACTGGACACTGAGAGCCCATTCAGCTGCAGCTATTGGAAGAGAAGCACATTGTTATGCATACTAGTTTGGCATGGATTCAGCTTGTATTTTAGTAAAGTAGTAAGAAACTTACTTACATATCTGTGGGGTCTGCCCAGCCCTAGCCTCTTGGACCTAGGTATCCAAGGTTCCCCTCTTCCTTCACTTCAAGTCATCTTAATGATGATGACACTGCTCACCAGTGCAGAAGATACCAGTAGCACTTTTATGATCCTTGGCCAACTGATCCCAGTCTTCAGATTTACATTCTGAGCCACCATGGTAATCACCCTGCAACAGCCAGAGTTCATAGTTCTGGACCAGAAGTCTAACAAACACTCTGGACTTCTGCACACTCCACCTCTGCAGCCAAAAACACACTCCCTCACCAACACCACCAGGCATATTGACAGGTTAATAAGACTCCAATGAATGCTGCAGAATTCCCACATATTGGCCTTAATATAAGCTGTTTTCCTGCCCTTACACATCATACTGTAACATTCAAAAAAGCGCTGCATTGCTTAGCATCATGCAAACCAGCTTAGTGGAGCTGAGCATTGCAGAAACTCGCACAACCATGTTTTAGTGAAGCTTAGCAACACACAAACAGGAGTAGTCATTGACTATGTTTAAGCAGTGCTTAGCACTGTGCAGCTTTTCCAAATATAACAATTTTGTTTTTAAATTAATCCACCCTTTAGGTCACCTCACACATTTCCACACCAATAAATATAAAAAAGGTATGACTGCTGGGGACTCAAACCCAGGACCTACAACACTTTAGGCCATGACTTTACCTATTTATCTACTTGGATAGTAAAAAAAACAGTGTACCTTTACATATATTACTAAGCTACCTGGTTAGATAAGCACCAGACCGCGCTGCACAAATGGTCGTTCAAAAAATATAATAAAAACATGTAGACAAAAACACATAATTAATTGCATCTGGTTTCTGTTTTTAGATTTCTGGCAGATGTCACCTGCGCATGTGTACACAACACAAACAGGCAGTACCAGAAAGCAAAATAAATAATTAATTAAATCTGGTTTATATTTTTAGATGTCTGGCAGGTGTCAGCTGTTTATGTGTAAGTGCAGCTCGGCACGGCTGCAGTTCACTCTGCACCACGTAAATGAGCATTAAAAAATACAAAAACAGCCAAACAATATTGAAATTCACACATACTTCTACACTAGCAGAGTACATTACAGGAATTTCTTGGACAATCCACAACAACAGGACAGGCTCTACACTACTGCCTACACTGATTCAATATTCCTGTTGCTATGATCTCACTCGGCAGTACGCCATGATTAATACGTATGGTGTGCTGCTGAGGAGCAACTGTGGCCATGTACATGGGTACATGCCATATAGGCTCTACACTGAGCCCACACTGATTTTATTGAATCCTAGGGAATGCCTATCTTCACATTGTTCACTGTAAAAGTATTCAGTGTAGGGATACCAAGAACATATTTGTACCATTCACAGCCTACATTAAAATGTTTAAACTCTTAAATTTGTTGAGCTATAAATTATCTGATTGGTTGTACTGATCTAAAACACCATAAAAAGCATTGGTTTTAGAGCCGTCACTGCAAACATTACTGGTGGATTACTTGGTTTTACCCATGGCCTCAAGTTTATGATGAGTCAAGTAGGTACTATGCAGTAGCATAAAGTGCTGGTGAATGAATTTGAAAAATACAATACATTATAAGAATTATTCATATCAGCTTCCAATCAGGATATATGTGGATCACTTCAAATATCAAAGTCAGGTGATTCAAGGAATGTGAAACATAGACAATTAATTACATAGCCATAAAGTTCTTCAATAAAATATAATGTTACTTATGCCAAGAAGCAAAAAGAATTTTGGGCCACTGTCTTTGTGGAGTTTGCATGTTCCTCTAACCTCAGAAAAATACGTTGGGTGGTTATTACCTCAAGGACAGAAGGTATCAATTTCAAACACAGTTGAACTTGAGAGGTCTACCTACAGTCACATCTATTTGGGAAAGAGTCATACAGAACAACAATTTTAGGCATTAATTGCTGTGCACAATATCCTCTAAGAAGGAGAATTTGGACCACATACTGCATGCTGTATCAGTACTAGCCATTCAGGGGTGTAAACATTGGCTCCATGTGATTTGGTCATGTCAACTAATGTCACAGAAAGAGGCATGGATATCTGTTAGTGTGCTGTGGGTTGAGGACATGGCCTACTCTGATCTATGTCAAGGAGTCATTCTAAAAGTAGATGGGGTGTATTCACCCCTGCTCACCAGTGTATGCTCACCAACCCTTGGTCAGGTAGCTAGCTGCTTGGTAGTATCCAGTTGCCCAGACTGTCTTATCTGAGGTAGCTATGTTGAGCAAAAGCTAGACATGAAACCTATCAACCTGAAAAAATTAAACACTGCTGTGTTTAATTTAGGTTAACTGACAAGATGATGACTGGAAGTAGATGATATGATGGTAAGGAACAAACTGTATATTCTTTGTATACAGGAGACAAAGTTAAAGGACACTATTTTTAAAATAGGTTAACTGACAGGAGATGGACTGGAAATGTATGATATTATGATGAGGAGGAAACTGGATATTCTGTGTATCCTGGACACAAAATGAAAAGCAGTAATAGTAAACCTCTTGGCTTGGGATTTAGTGTCTACTACTCAGGGTAGGGGTGAATAGACTAGATAGATTGCATGGGTAATGTGGTAAGAGAAAATCTTCTAAAGACAGAGATGCATGGAGTCAGAATTAATGACAGACTCATGTCTATCAAAATCCAGTGTAAGGCCAGAACAGACTTCATGATCTCAACCCAGCATGGCAGCAGTGGTCAGTAAAAGGGGGCATTCAGGTGGTAGTTGCAGAATCTCCTTGAAAATTTATGGAAAAAATGAGTTTGCCTTAATATTAGGGTATCTGAATACTCATATTTTGACAGACAAAACAAGCTATTAAGATTGCCTGGTCCACATGGTTGGAACAATATGAGTAATGATGGAGAGACCGTGCTACATTTCCATCTATCAAGCAGCTTAATGCTGCCCAAAACCAAGTGGTACAGTCACTGGAGCAAGGCGCCCCTTCTCAGAGAAGAGTGGGACATGGAGATTTCCTACCTTAGTAGGAGTGAAAATGAAACCTTGCACCTCCTGAGACAAAGAAAAGGAAAAGGATCTTGGGTATCGTGGGCTATTATAGAAAATGTATCCCTAAAGGTTCTTCTATAACTTGTCTACTTAAAAAAACAAGGAGAAGATGCTTGAATAGATCAAAAAAATTGAAAGTTGGAAGACTTTCCAGAAACTTAAACAGAGTCTATGTTCTGACTCAACTCTGATGCCCCCTTACTTCTGCAAGCCATTTATCATCTATAAATATACCTTAGAGGTTAGATTGGAGAGGTTTAGCTCAGAAGATGGGAAACAAATAACTAAACAAGGCTAAAACCAGAAATTTTATCACAGAGAATAAATGTCTAGCTATTAAGTGGGCCTTAGGATCCCTACATTACTATTTACAAGGTAGAGAGCTCATCTAACTTGCAGATCATAGCTCCCACTACAGTGTTTGCACAAGCAGAAAGAAGGCAATATAAACCTATTCAGATAGACCATGGCAGTGAAACAGTTCCATGTGTTCTTCCAACAACATCTTGGAGTTCATCACTATAACTCAGATGACCATTTGAGGGACTACTGAATTTCCAGCTGGCTTGAAGCTGATTTGTTCAAGCTGGGTGGGGGATCAGTAGTATCAGTGCAATGTCCGAGAAAGATATTTAAAGAACATTAGGGAGAACCTGTGCCAGAATGGGAAAGTGTAGGTAATGTCTGGAATGGGAAATGAAGCTGCTGTATGAGTTCACAGATAAAAAGAGAATAAGAGCTAGTGTCTGTATAAAAAAATACCTGCAAAGCATGGTAATTGATTTCAGTTGTGCAGATGTGGCTTTTAAATGCCTTGTCAGAAACAATAAGGCATAAGGGAAATTTGGAACATACCTATAGAAGGAAAGATTAAATGAGGCCTGAGCATTCAACTCAGAGATCAGAGTATGCTTGGACAGACTGCAAAAGTCAGTTATCAGTAAAAGCAGGCATTCACATGGTAAGTACAGGAACTCCTTAATAAATTGTGAAAAAAAATGAGTCGGTCTTAGGTTCATAGGTTCATAGGTAGGTACTAGGCTATCTGCTCGAGGGCATTTATACGCCTAGCCAGAATGTGTCGGCTTTCGCCACCCCATTGATTAATTAACTGAATCTCTGTCAAGCAGAGCCAATGAAGTGATCCCAGGGGTGTATTTTCTGTTACCCATCCACTTGTCAAGGTTTCTCTTGAAGAGTGTTAGTGAGGGGTTCTGCCTAATGTAGTTAGGAATTTTGTTCCAAAGCATGGGGAGTCTCTGTGACAGGAATCTATCCCTCCAGCATGATCTACTTATTGTTGTGGCAAGGTTTAGCTCACTAGAGCACGTGGCTCGCAGTGATTTGGCTTTCTTTAGGTGGAGCATGCCCATCAATTCTGAGTTGGGCATGGCTTTGTAAGTCAGACAGAGATCACCTCTGAGTAAGCAATATGCCACTGAGTACAGCCGTAGTTTTTTCAGTCGAGCTGCATAGGACATATGTTTGAGGCCAGTAATCCTCTTGGTGAGGTGCTTTTGTGGTCTTTCCAGCTGTTGGAAGTGTCTTGTGAGGTACATCCCAAATGGGGCATTCTACTCTATGACGGGTCTGATGAGTGACGAGTAGAGGGGCACTATAACCTCTTTATTTCTAGATGCAAACCCTTTAGTAATTAGATGGGCCACATAGAAGGATTTCCTAACTACTTTGGCAATATGATTGTCAAAGGAGAGATTACTATCTACCCAGGTCCCCAGATCTCTTATTACCTCTTCTATATTAAGGGGGCTGTCACCTATGTGGTAATTCGTGGGTGTTTTGTTTTTTCCAGACAGGATGACTATGCATTTTTTGGCATTTAGCTTGAGGCCATGACTTTGACACCAGGTGTCTGTCTCAGTAAGGCCTTTTTGAAGGATATCTGTGTCAGCCGGAGAGTCAATAATGGCTCCCAGTTTGCAGTCATCAGCGAATTTGGTTAGCCAAAATCCTCCTGTGTTTTCTGTACTTCTGAGAAGTATATGCTGAACAGTAAGGGTCCCAGGACCGAGCCTTGCAAGACACCACTTGTGACTGGTTTAGAGTCGGACCTGGAGCCCGCTATTCTTACCATGTGAGTTCTGTCTGTAAGCCAGTTGGCAACCCATCTTGTGATATAGGGGTTTATGTTCAGGCTGGTGAGTTTTTCTATAATACCTGAGTGAGGAATGGTGTTGAACGCCTTGGTAAGGTCAAGGTAGGCTGTGTGAACCACCTTTCCCTCACCTATGGCCTTGGTGACTGTCTCGAAGAAGTCAATCAGGTTTAGTAGGCATGATCTGCCCTTAACAAAGCATAACTGGGTCAGGTCAAGTGTTTGGAGGTTCCTAATGTCTTTGTAAATGAGTTCCATGATGATGCGTTCAATAGCCTTACAGACCAGGCTAGTCAGGCTTATGGGGCAGTAGTTACCAGGGTCAGTTGTGGCCTTTCCTTTGTGGAGCGGAATAACCACTGCTGTGTGCCATTCTATGGGCATGTCACCTGTGGAGAGGCTGAGGTTGAACAGCGTGTTTAGGTGGGGGGTTAGTTCATTCTGTAGTTCATGCAAGACGCAGCCTGGGACACCATCTGGCCCCATTGATGTTGTGTTTTTGGCTTTTGAAAGGGCTGTTTTCATCTGTGCTTCTGTGATTTCTGGGACACTGCACTTTTCCGGTATTGTTGTGGGCCCTTTTGAAGGTGAGAGGGAGGTGAAGTTTGCACTGAATCTATCTGCCAGGATGTTGGCAATATCAGTAGGTTCAGTATATTTTGTGCTATTTTGCACTAGCTCAGAACATATCTGTGAGTTGCCACTTAGATTCTTGACATGGCTAAAGAAGGCTTTGTGGTTATCTTTTGAATCCTTGGCTATTTTTCTTTCAAAGTTAGCCTTGGATGATTTTATGAGGGACCTTAGTTTCTTACTGATACTGATCAGGGATGTCTTTCCTTCTTGGGATTTGCTTTTCTTCTGAAGTAGCTTCCTCCTTTTGTTGTATAACCTGTTTATGGAGGGGTCCACCAGACTGGTTTCCTTCTCTTAGGGGAATGAGTCTTGGTTTTGCTAGGGATAGCATGATCCATGCATCCTTGTAGGTGCTCATACAGTGCAAATGTAAAGGATTCTGCATCTTGGGCAGTGTTATCCTTTAGCATGGGGGCTGTGAAACTTACCACCTCTGCCTTAAGTAAGGTGAAGTTTGCTTTAGAAAAGTTTTTCACTGTGGTTTCCTTGTTTGGGGGTGGTGGTGGGGTGTGGACATCCAGAGTGATTAGTTTATTGTCTGATCTAACCAGTGATGGGTTGACCTCCAGTGCGGAACACCTGTCGCCCATGCTGGTGATGACCAGGTCCAATATGTTGTGGCCTCTGGTAGGGGAGTTTACCAGCTGATCCAGGGCATTTGAGTTGATAAATTCCAGGAAGCACTGAGTCTGGGAGTTTGTACTCAAGTAGTTTTCTCAGTTAATGGTAGGGTAATTGAAATCACCCAATATCAGGGTGCTCGGTAGGACCGACATGTTTTCCAGTGTCTCTGGAAAGGCAGAGTGGTGGTCCTGGGTCATGGAGGGTGATCTGTAGCAGGCCACAATTTGCATTGCAGATTTTCCAGATGTTAGTTGCACATAGATGATCTCAGAGGTATCATGCTGTGCTACTAACCTGGAGGTGTGGGTATCCTTGATGAATATGGATACACCCCCTCCTTTTGTGTTTCGGTTCGTGTTCTGTGGCTGAAATGTGTGGTATGAGTTGTAGCCCAGTAGTGCTGGAGTGCTCTCTGGAGCCTTGAACCAGGTTTCAGTTACTGCACAGATGTCGATATTCTCCATACTTAGGAGTGCTTCGAGCGCATGCATTTTGAGATTTAAACTCCTGGTGTTGAGTAGCATAACCCTCATTTTTTTACTTCTGCTGTTTATGGAGGTGGGTTTGAATTTTGAGCCTTGCCTAAAAAAGGCACTATGGGGGCAGAAAGAGCCTTGGCCAGTATATGAAAGCCAAGGGGTGACAGGTGCAAGCCGTCTCTTGCGAAGCAACGTGGCTTGCCGAGCATGTCATCCCAGGCTTACAGACACTGGATCCCCCTTGAATGACACCAGAAACTTAGCCAATTGTTGAAATTGATCATTTTTTCTTTATACTGAGGTATCACTCTTGGTGAGGGCAGGATGCTACTCAGGGTTAGGGTCATACCCGCCTGGGCTACATGATCAGATAGCTCTTCCATGTCTCTTTTCCTGTAGTCCAGGGAGGTACATCTCAGGTCATTCACACCAACATGAACAATGACAGAGTCATATTTGTACTTGTTCTGGAGTGCCCTGAGTGCTTGTGTTATGTGGCGGATTTTGGCTCCCGACAGGCAGCTAACAGTAACCTTCTCCTTGTCCAGCCTAGTGAGGGACCTTAGTGTGCCTGACTATAGAGTCACCTATTACTAGTGTGTTAGGTATGTTATTTTTCCTTAAGGGCTGTGATTGTGCAGCACATTGATTTTGTGTTTTATGTGTTGTCTTAATGTTGGTGTACCAGAAAGCTCATATTATGACAGGCAAAACAGGCTATGGGGAATTCCAAGTGACTCTGATTTGCTAAAACTGAAGATTGCTAGTAATGACTTTATTTCTTGTGCAATTAAGAACCCTGAGAAATATTTTTGACAGGAAGCACCAGAACTTGTTTTATTTTCACCTGAGGTACATGTCGCTGCTAGGATGCTAATAGATTGAACTGTCTGCTTTACTTACAGATTAAATTGTTGCTTTAGTTTATGTGTCATTGCTATTTTTGTTTGCTTACTGTTTTTGTACTTGGTCAAAAAATGCTTATCTTCAAGAAATATAGATAGATAGATAGATAGATAGATAGATAGATAGATAGATAGATAGAGAGACAGATAGATATAATTCTTAACTTCAATTAACTAACTGATGGTCAGCAAAGTCACTCCCCTAGATTTAATAAAATCCGGGTAGGCATAGTGTAGAGCCTACACAGAATGTTACCATCTCCATATACATGGTTCCCCCTCGGCAGCACACCATGCATGTTAATCATGGCATGTTGCCAAGGGGGAGCTGTGGAACACAGTTATTGAATCAGTGTAAGGAGTGTGGTGCTAACTGTGTCTGCAGATGAGTAACACACTCCCTGTACTGTCCAATTGCATTATATCAATGTAATTTATTTATTTATTTATTTTTTAAAAACCATGTTTGTGCGGCACTGCACGAAGTACAACAATTCTTAGCAGTACTGAGACACCAACCAGAGATCTAAAAATAAAAACTGGATGTATTTAATTATTTATTAAAAGGTCACATTTAAGTGTAGCTCACTGGGTTTGTGTGATGCGGTGTGGTGCTCATCACTGCTTAAAGGTAGTTCAGAGGTATATGTAAAGGCATAGCAAACTTCAACATGTCCATGTAGCTAAATGGGTAGAGTTACAGCCTCATATACACTAGGTGCAAGGTTTGAATACATGGAAGGGCAAGTAAGCATTTATTTTTGAAATACAAATTATGCAAATTATTTTTAAATCCTGGCCTGCTGCACCCAGCTAAGCTCTGCTAAGACCTGCTAAGATGTGCTAAGTACTGCATAAACACAAAAATGCTGAAAATGTTTATGCACTGCTAGGCTCTGCTTGGCTGGATTGAGCACTGCTAAGCATTGCTATGCATATGGGTCTTTGGGTTTTTGCACTGCTCAGCTCAGCTGCGCTGGTTTGCACCCCGCTAAGTGATGCACCACATTTTTAAATATTGTCCAATTGTGTATAAGGTCAGGAAAACAGGCTACATTAAGCCCAGTAGGTGGGAATACAGCATAATCCATTGGAGTTGTTTCTCTGAAGGATGCTATGGCAGATGTTGGTAAGGGTTCATACTTTTGGGCACATTGGGCATTCTAGAGTCCAGGGTCATGTTCAGACTCATTGTAAAAAGCCATGAAGGCCAGCTTCTGCAGGGAGGTTACCAGGGCTCAGAGTGCAAGATGGACACCTGGAACTGGCTGGCAAGAGACCTCACCAGTGGAACTGGCATCTCCCACACAGGTGAGCAGTGTTATCACCATTACAATGACCTGAAGAGACATAAGGGGGATCTCTTGGGCATCTGGGTCCAAGAATTTTGGGCAAAGGAAGTCCTACATGTATGTACTGCAACACCTGCATAATGACAACTGCTGTGCAATAAAATACTCAAAACTATACCAGTAACTGCATGAAGGTATCTCTAATAAAGTCTGCTGTGCACTAAGTGTGGAATTAGGGCTGTTGTCCAAGAAATCAATTATGAAAACTGTTCTGCAATAAAAACATGACATAATATCAGTACCTGCATGAAGGTATCGCTAATAAAGTCTGTTGTGCAGTAAGTGTAGATTCAGAGCTGCTTTGTAAGAAATAAAGTATGACAACTGTTCTGCAACTACACATGAACCAAGAGCCATAACACCAAGTTAAACTGTGTACATCAGGATTGTCTAGTTTTCACCATTGCATGTCAGCTATATGCATTCAGGTTGTGAGGTATGGTGTTGCAGTCAGGTATAACAGCGTAACAGTTGTAGACTGCAAATAATAACCTATAATCAGATATTGTTTGTTGACTTCACAGATATTTCAACACACTAGCAATATATTCTGTACACCTGCATTCTATGCAGTAATGTATAGGTTACCTACTATCTCTGTCATGCTTGAATTTTATGCATGTGTGTTCAACTGTGACTGCAGTCTAGTATAAAACTGTACTAATATGACCAGGTCATATTGTGGTGCCAAGTGAGCTCTAGGCAAATATCAGGCAGTCAGTAATCAGCAGTGAATCAGTAGTTCAGTGTGCTACCTACTCTCTATAAAAAAAACATTTTGCCACACACAGACCAGGGTTTGAATCCAGTGCTATATAGCACTAAATATTACAGCATCAGTCATGTAAAGTTAACAGATATTTTCTCCACAGGAACTACAAGTAAGCGGGTGAGGTAGCCCATATTATGAGTAAATAATTGTGTGTTTAGATGTCACAGACTGTTACAATCATTACCAGGAATGTGAAAATATAACATAAAATAAAGGAAATAAGTATTATAATAATAATAATAATAATAATAATAATAATAATAATAATAATAATAATAATAAAATAAATGAAATAAAATGTGTAATCGTTGGTATGGCTGTGTGCCTAGAGTGTCTGTTAAAGGTTGCTGCAGTCAATTAATACAGTTGATGCAGATGCCCTCTGCAGTCACTGTTATTGGGTTCTATCCCCATGCCTGCCAAGCAAGGCATGATCATTCTTTACTCTCTGTTCTGTACACATACATGTCTCTCAAGTGTCACACTGTCACTTAATGTAATTATTAGCGCATAATCCCTCTGTCACAGATTTATCATAGTCATGAATATGTAATGAAATAACTCCACCCTAGTATAGACTTCTAAGAAACGATAGTCCACCTTAACAGTGACTCCCTATACTAAACCCATACCCCAATTTTCCACTGCTGAGCTAACTGTGGCCCTCCTCAAAGTTAAAACCAAAAAAGTATATGCATTGCCTCCCTCTATATACCTCCAGGGAACAATATCCCTTTCCTAGAAGATATCTTATCATGGTTCACCTCCAATATAAATAATGAAACCATAATTCTAGGCAACGTTAATATTAACTGGTCCAACATAAACTCATCCACACCCTCTCAGCGCATTAACTTATATAACTTTACCCAGCTAACCAACTCCCCAACTAGACTAAATAAAGGTAGTACCACAGGCAATATTCTGGATTGGATACTAGTCTTCCAGCCTAATAGTATCTCTGACAGTGGTACCCTCCCTGACTCCCTAAGTGACTGCCTTCCTGCTTATGCATATTGCTCACCTTCCCCCTTACATCTACAGCACAAATACATCTCCACTCATACCTTAAAAGAATTCAGCCCTCAAACTTTCTCTGACTCTTTAAAACAAACTGGAACCCTCTTTAAACCCTTCCTCTTGATGCTGCTGTTGCTCACTTTAATACAGTGTTTACTAATCTACTCAACCACTCTGCCCCTCCAGAACTTTAAGAGTCAAGTCCAAAACTGTGCCCTGGCTAACCAAGCAAGCCAAAGCTCTTATGTTGCTATGTGACAAAGTATGGAAATGCTATCAAAAACTTAAATCACCCATCTCCCTGAGCAAATACAAGCAACTTCATAATCAGGTAAAAAAATAGCTACCGACTGAAAATCCGATTATTTTACACTTCAAAATAACCACAAATCTAACCCACAAAAATTATGGAGTAGTATCTCCTCAGTCCTGTCCCCTGGCAAAAAAAGTAAACCCTTGCCCGGACCCTAACTCTCCTGACCACACCCTAGCTACTCAATTAAATTCCTTCTTCATTTACTGTATAGCGAAACTTACCTCTTCTTTCCAAAATAATACCACACCCACCACTTCCAGTCCAGCCCCCTCAATGTCCAGTAACACCCATCTCCCTCCATTTACTCTAAAGCCTGTTCCTATACAAACAATAAAAACTCTTACTAAAGTTAAAATCTTGTTCTAATGCCCCTGACAATATTCTGTCTAACTTCCGCAAGCTAGCTGCCGATGGCATAGCCCTAGCTGTCTGTATCCTAATAAATCGCTCCATCAAAGAGTCCTGTGTACCCCTCCTTTGGAAGAAAGCCTTCATTATTCCCCAGTCCTGTGTACCCCTCCTTTGGAAGAAAGCCTTCATTATTCCCCAGTCCTGTGTACCCCTCCATTGGAAGAAAGCCTTCATTATTCCCCAGTCCTGTGTACCCCTCCTTTGGAAGAAAGCCTTCATTATTCCCCAGTCCTGTGTACCCCTCCTTTGGAAGAAAGCCTTCATTATTCCCCTCCACAAAGGGAGTACCAATTTCACAGTCTCCACTTTTCATCCAGTAGCTATCCTATTCATCAAAGATTCTTGAAAAATGCATCCACCTACAACTCTTACCGTACCTGTTAAATAATTAACTACTGACCCCTACCCAACATGGTTTCAGACTTGGTCACAGCACCACTACTGCCCTGCTCTCCTTTCTTGAAATCTGGCGACATAGTATCTACCCTCCTTCTTGACTTATCTAAAGCCTTTGATACTGTGTCCCATAATCTTCTCCTATTCAAGCTCTCTCATCTCAACCTATCCTCTTCTTCCATCAACTGGTTCTCCAGCTACCTCTCTGACAGAGAACAAGCTGTAAAGTGGAATGATAGTACTTCCTCTTTTCTCCACACTCCAGCAGGTGTTCCACAAGGCTCTATTCTGGGCCCCTTACTATTTAACATTTTTATTAATGACTTCTATCAAAGCATCCCTAACACTAAACTCATCCAATATGCAGATGACTCTACTATCATCTGCTCAGCCAAATATCTCCCTAAACTGATCAATTTAACTCAAGCAGCCTTCTCCTGCACAGCGTCTTGGATGTTAGAAAATCATTTAGCACTCAGTGCCTCAAAATCCAAAATTATGATTTTCACCCCCTCTAGAAACACCAGCATCGACAAAGCATCCTTCTCTATCTTCAGCCAAAATAAGACCTCTGTCAAAATATTTCCCTATGCAAAGCTGATGGGTGTCATTATTGATGATAAATTAAAATTTGACATACATCTACAAACAAATATTAAAAAAAAAAACATCAAAAGCTTGGAATGCTTTACCATCATAATCAATACCTTACTCCCTCATCCAAACAACTCCTGTCTACCACTTACCTCATTCCCTCTCTCCTATATGGAGCCCCACTCCTTACCAACCTTCAATCAGCCCTTAAATCTAAACTATCTTCCTGCTATAATAAAATATCAAAGTTCGCCACTGGATCCAAATCCTCAACTCACCACTGCAACTCACTCCATTTACTCAGTTGGTTGAAACTCCCTATTTGATATTTATTCAGCTAACAACAGCACATAAGTTCATATTTAAACCCTCTAACTGTCCCTCCCTGTCTTCTACCCTAAAATGCATCAATCTCACAGAACTCTCAGATCCAATAATCAAAATTTCCTAGAACTTTACAAACCCAAACATACCCCACAACAACATTTACTATCATTCTCCCTTGCCAGGTCATGGAATTCACTTCCCCCTCACATCAGAACTATCCATAATCTCTATAACTTTAAAATTTTTCCTCCATTCTCATCTCTCCTCCCTCTGGGAATGCTCCTGCTCTCATCTCTCCTGACACATCTACCCTTTCACTACCATCTAATTCATCCCTAGGCCTCCTATCTCAAAAACATCCTAATAACCTCTTCTTGATCCAATTTTTTCTCTACTTTTTTGTTCTCAAAAGTCTCTCTCTCTCTCTCTCTCTCTTTATATATATATATATATATATATATATATGTATGTATGTATATATATATTTATTGCTGTGTTTCACATAATATGAATTGAAATGTAATGGGGTTATTTCCAATGTTCTGGCATGCTGTTATTAGTAACAATGGTTTTGTTCATAACTAACCTATACTTATTGCTATACCTCCATCATCACAGCATGTCAGGGTAGGCTGGTTCCCAATGATCTGCCTACCCTACCTCAACTGGACATGGCACTGAATCCTAGCATGTCTAGGACCTAGGTCGGTGGTGCCACCTCTGCTGGTCCTGCACCATCTTCAGGTGGAACTACCTCAGGGGATGGGACCTGGCCCCCCCTGGGAGTGGTGGTAGAGAGGCAGTAGTCACCCAAGATCAACTACTGGCCATGGTGTGCAGGACTGTTCACAGGATCTATGAACATTGCCTGCGTCAGATTGAGGGCAGACTGGACAACCTGGTGGGGCTGAGTGGCCCTGGCACCCAGCCTCCAGCACAGCCACCTTCTGGGCAGTAAAGGAGCATTGTAAACTTCTCATGGGTGTGGATTTCAGTCATGTTGCTGCCATCTAGATGCACATGCATCTCAGATTCCACAACATCCTCCCCACCCAAGGTGTTTAACCCCCATATGTGTCACACACCACCCCTGTCTGCTGTCTTGTTTGTCTGCAATTGCATCCTCTCCTACCCAACTTATCTCCCCACACATACCTATATCCCTTCCCCAATATTCCACTCCCCCTTATAAACAAAAAATGGGCACCTGTCCCACAAAAAATATTGCCCCATTACATAGCTCTTCATTGTGCACATGTGTCCACTGGACACAACTAATTTGGTCCAATTGGCTTGGCCGCACATTAATGTTGTCCTCACCTCTCTCTTTGGGGTTTGAGAGTCCAAATATATCCACAAAATCAATCAGACTGCATAGCTGTTGCTGTACAAGAAATGGAAAGCTATGGTTCTATCCTAAACCCTGCCTGCACATCCCTACCTGCCCTTCTGTATGTTTTACCCCTGCTTTACCCAATTTCACCACTGTCCTATCACCCACTTTTTCTTTTTCTTTTTTTAGCACTGGTTTAAGCAGAACTAAGCAAAGCGCTGCAATGCGGCATGTCATGATGCACCATGCAAATCCACTTAAATTACCTTTAATGTGCCTTAATGCTCTTATGTGTTTCTCACAGTGTTAGGCACATGTACAAACTAATCACCTCTGTCACATGTTAAACCAGAGCCCCTGCTAACTTCAGCCTACTGAACAAACCCACTATACCACACAGGTCTTACTTAAAACATATTGATTCCCACTAACTGAAATTAAACCTAATGTGAAAAATGAGAGTGTACCTGGGACTCTGATGCAAACATATACCACTGGATAGCCAAAAAAATAACAATGGCAGTATGTGAGGTCTGGGATAGCAGGTAAATCTTCCCTTTTATCTGCAACATCTTTAAACACACCTGCTAAGACATCAATGGCACAGGACATATGCTCATCTGTGACCCTACTGCAGAACAACTGCCTTTGTAAGTCATGCACATACTGATGGCTGCAAACGTGTGTCAGAGCCTGTATGTCTGCACATATATCTGGCAAATGCACATACTGCAGCACTGATTCAGTAGCTCAGTCTGTTAAATGCCTCACATACAGTACATTTTGCCACACACAGTCCTGGGTTTGAATCCAGTGTGCTGCAGTTCAATTACATTGTTGTGAAGACAACAAGTAATGACTGAGTCATGTAATTTTAATCTATATATGTTACTACTACTAAATTGTCTGCCACATAGTTTTGCAAGTCAAAGGCCTGCAGGTAGGGACACACTGCACATATTCATACAGCCTAACTATATGTTGCCTACTACTTTGCTATTTGTACTGCTGCATAACAGATGTACCTGAAGCACATGCATCAATTAGACTGTAAAGGGCACCCTCACCCTGCCTCTGTTGTAATAACAGGGCTGCCACTGCTGCCACAGTTATGTGTACAGCTTCCTGGCCTCCATAGTGTTCAAACTCCCCTCTATGTGTCCTAGGCTGCAGCAGCAACAGACAGAAGCATACACAGCTGTATGTTACGGTAGCTGCTACAGACTGACCATGCCTCCCAAGCCCCTATAACAGGTGATCCGGATACAACCATACATAAAGGGGGGCAAAGGCCCGGAGATAGGGACATGTATCATAGTCTGCCCCTACAAAGATAGTAAGTTGATAGAATAGCTCATACCGCATTAGCCTGCATATTCTGATGGGTATGAAGTGTGACATTCACATGTCTCTTTCCCCTTACTAACCTCAAAACACAATGCTGGCCAGTGAACTGCCAGATAAACACACTGTCATAGGATACTGACCAAACATATGAGGCAAAACTCTGGACATACTTTATACATCTCTACAGTGGTCAGTATTAGTGCTTATCCTCTGTAATGCTATAGTCACCACACCTCAGTAATGTCCATCTTAACCACTAAGAAAGGGGCCAAGGCCTTCGTGAAGGCCTGATATATTGCACTGTGGTGTCATGTCATTGGCTAATGATAGTGAAATTCAGTTGTTCTGAATGCAATTAGCAATTCTGAGCCACAGATTGGTGCAGAGGCAATTACCTGTTGATGAGCATTACCTACAAAAGGGAAGCAACTGCTTATGGGGAACAGCTATGTATGTGGTTTTATTCACACAGATGGCTTATGTGCAAAGCATTTATTCACACAGATGGCTTATGTGCAAAACATTTGCAGAGGAACGCTTAAACAAAAGGAATACATCACTCTACCATGTATGTACTAGATTCCCCCATAAAGCGGGATGCAGATGGGATGATGGAGGTAGGGGGAATAGGGATTGCAACAGTAGGCTTGTATTAGATCAATGATATTGACATGTTTGTGATACTCTGCTGTCCAACACCAACAGGCATGCCTCTCAACTATCCGTGCTTTGAATCACATCTCTGGTCTGTCCTTGTCAATCCCTCCTACAATGGTCACCTGTTGTAGTAAAGATAGTGGATTACACATAATACATAGTGACACTATGTAAGGGTGTACACTCCTGTAACATCAAATGATGTACTGTAATTCACCTCCTTCCAGTCTGTCAATGTCACACATACATAGGTCTAACATTGTAAATGTGTCCCTGAATGTCCCTGTTGTACTCTGGCTATGTCCCTGATTTGTGGATATTCATCCCTGTCTGGTTGAGAGCTATGCCTAACATTCTCCTCAAACTCCTACAGCATGAAATCAGGACAAAGCCATAATTAATGGGTAGATAAAGGTCCAAACACAGCCAACTGCAGCTCAACTCAAACTCAAACCAAATTCAGCTGTCAACTGTTTGGCACAGCCTAGGTCTCTGGCATCCCTGCACCACACTGTGCATGTGATGATACCTATGCTACATCCCTGCCATCCATGCCATCCAAATGCAAATGTGTCTGATGCACAGGGTGACTACATTACTTTACATGTGTTTGGGTAGTACAATAGTGTTATGCCATGGCAGTTGTTGACCATGACAGGTGCTGTATGCTGGCATGTGTCTTGACTACACATCAAACTTTGTAAATCTTTATCACCTATCGGTACACTGGTGGTAGCATTACAGAATAACAGATGTGTTACGGACCTATGTATGCTTCTGTCCCAGGAGTCTGAGTGGTTCAGCTATGGACACATGGTGGCAATGCAGTGGCACAGGATGGCAAGTCAACACAGCAGAAATATGGAGTCATCAAGATACACCAGTATGCGTGCATGGCTCCCTAGGTGTAGAACAAAGTTCAGGGACAATGGGGGCAGTCAACATCATCATGCTTTCATACCCTGTGACAAGGTCTGCCACCCTTGATACGTGTCACCTGGGTATGCTACAAATACAAATCTAGATGGTGGTGGACATCAGTTATGCTTATGTAGATGAGGGTGATGTAGGGCCAGTGGCTACCGACAGGACCATAGAATGCACAACCAATGCACAGAGATAGGCCAGATGACCATGTCTCCAGTGCTGCAAGTGGATATGTTTACACACACACACACACACACACACACACACACACACACACACACACACGTACAGACAAGTCAGATGCTGTGAGATTAGAATCTGTACCTATCTAGTAATACACACTATAACTTGCAGTATGTATCACATGTGCCACAAAATTTACCTGCTATCTGAGTGTCAGCCAGCCCTCTTAAGGTGGATAACATCAGCAGGCCTTGTAAAGGAGGCCAATGTTGAGGCCTGCAGCTAGTCACAGGACCTTAAAATGCACAACCATTGCATAGAAATAAGCCAGATGGGCATGTCTGTAGTGCTGCAAGGGGATATATGTACATATACGCGCACATACAGCAGTTGGCTGATGTGGGAAGAGAACCCCTACCTATCTACTGTTAGATACTAGAGCTTGCAGTACTTATTGCATGTGCTACATAGTTTATCTGTTATTAGATTGTCACCCAGCACTCTTAAGGTGGAAGGCATCAGCAGGCCTTGTAAAGGAAGGCAATGTTGGGACCAGCAGCTAGTCACAGGGCATAAAATGCTTAACTGTTGTACAGAGATAGCCCATATGGGCCTGTCAGAAGTGATGCATGGGAATATATTTACACACACACACACACACACACACACACACACACACACACACACACACACACACATATACACACACACACAAAACATAAAATGCATAACCGTTGCACACAGATAGCCCATATGGGTCTGTCAGAACTGCTGCAATGGTATATATTTACACACACACACACACACACACACACACACACACACACACACACACACACACACACACACACACACACACACACACACACACACACACACACACACACACACACACACACACACACACACACACACACGTTGGACGATGTGAGATTAGAAGCCCTACCTATCTAGTAGTGCACATTATATCTTGCAGTACTTATCGCATGCACCACAGTGTTTATCTGTTATTAGGTTGTCAGCCAGCACTCTTAAGGTGAATGACATCAGCAGGCCTCATTAAGAAGGGCAATGTTGGCATCAGCAGCTAGTCACAGGGCATAAAAAGCATAACCATTGCACAGAGATTGCCCATATGGGCCTGCCTGAAGTGCTGCATGGGGATATAGTAGCACACACACAAGTTGGATGATGTGAGATTAGAACCCCTACCTATCTTGTAGTACATACTATACATTGCAGTACATATCGCATGCACCACTGTGTTTATCTGTTATGAAATTGTCAGCCAGCACTCTTTTAAGGTGGATGACATCAGCAGGCCTTGTAAAGGAGGGCAATGTTGGGGCCAGCAGCTAGTCACAGGGCATAAAATGCATGCATAAATGCATAACCATTTCAGCCAGCATTCCTAAGGTGGATGTCATCAACAGGCAATGTGAAGAAGGGACTTTAGAGGCCAGCAACCAGTCACAGGGCCATCAAATGCATACCATTGCACAGAGACAGACCATATGGGCATGTCCATACTGCTGGGAAGGGATGTATTGATACACACATACACAAACACACATACACACACACACACACACACACACACACACACACACACACACACACACACACACACACACACACACACACACACACACACACACACACACACACACACACACACACACACACACACACACACACACTTGCATGATGTGAAATGAAAACTCCTACCTACCTAGGTATTATATAATACAGATCACAGTACTTATCACACACACCACTGGTTATGTGTCTTGCATACGCTGCTTCAAGCACAGTACTTGTGCAGTACACAAAGTGGCCTTCTGTTAGACAGCATGTGGGACCTGCAGAGTGATACTGCCTGGTACTGTTATTATATTTAGTGTCCTGGGGTGGGATAACTGGTAATATCCTGCTATGTGTGTATGCTTACCTGTCTGGCCATATGTGGCTCTTTGCAGTTTAATAGGCGGACATGTGGTCAGGGACAATATGGCCTGTCCATGGCATGCACTGCACCCATTGTACATTACACCACCTGCGTATATGTGTCTGTCTACAGGGTGACAGTCTGCAGGCATAGGGATTTGTGGGTGAGTGGATTATGTACTGTTGCAGCCTTGGTCTGGTTCCATCAGAAAATTGTGATGTGTAAGTGCAGATAACCCCAGCATTCTGGGGTATGTGGGGACATTCGTACATCCCCACCCATCTTATCTAAATAAATGTGCATAACAGGGGTGTCTCCTTAAAAGTTGTTGTGTGTATATGTTATATAAATGTGTTATGTAGATATATGTGGGGAGTCTATGTATCACTGTACTTTATATAGCTATATGTACCTCTTGTTATCATATATATATATATATATATATATATATATATATATATATATAGTGCCACATACTGATAGAGACACTAATCAAGCCTGAGGGGGGATAGGGAGAAACAGATATGTATAACTAGCTGTATGTATGTACAGACATATTTCCACATAGCAGGTCTTTTGGCAGTAGAGGCTACAGACTTAGGCTCAAGTTAGCTAAGCATAGGAGCATGCCCAGTGTGATTGTCAGTACTGACAAGGTGACTCCAGGCCAGAGCTGCCTGTACTCCAGTCTGGGATTATGTGTACTGCAGGCCATTGGCTGCTGCACCTGTTACTGCAGTACTGCAGTTACCTGATATTGTCAAAGGCATTCCTGGCTGTTTGTTGACCTTAATATGTGACTCATACCTCACAACTGTACAGAGATTCACAGACTGTCTAGAAGTGTGGCACATATTTTTGGTCTGTTTCACATAACATTGTGGTTTTCTGGCAAAGTACTGGCAGATCAGTGAAGATTGAAGTCAATAATTAATGTCAGGCATTTGAGTTTCAGACTCCATACACATCAGGGGATTCATGATAATGCAAGACCTGTTATTCTATTGACATTCTATGTTTTCAGGAGCAACTATTTGAAAACTGTCTCTATTTGTGGGCTTTGGTCCCACTTTTATTCATGGCTTTGGCCAGATTTCCTGCTCTAAGAGGTTGAGAGGTGATGTGACTGGGGTACATGATATAACACCACACACAGGGTCACAGTCTGCATACCTCTCCCTGTACATGTTTTAGCAGAATGTCCAACATTTTGCCCCATATGTCTGCTGTGTTCCTCATGCATTTGTGGTTTTCCAGTACTATACTGTAAACAGCAGCCACTGACTTGTTGCAACTACTGACATAGATAAGTGATGGCCTTTACATCCTGCAGTAAATCTGACCTGTTTCAGCTTGCTGTTATACCAGCAACCGGCTAGGTTACTCAGAGTATGTATAATGTCTGTCTGTAAGTATGATCCTTTGTGCCCCCATTCACTTTGGCTTTGTCCAGCTTTCTTGCAGTAACAGATTGAGGGGTTATGACAGTCTGTGAGAATACCACCATATGAGTACCTGACATGCAAAAAAGGTTGGATGCTGCCAGATTTGAACCATCATCACCATCGCCCATGCTACTGTCCCTGACCCAGTGAACCATACCAGCCTCCAAATGGAGAGTTTCACTCCTCACACTATCAACAACATACAGGACTTGTGTGGTCTGCTGGTATGTCATTGCAGACTTACTGTCACGGCAGTTGCATGGGGACACTGATGTGTTTGGGGAGGAGGACAACCAGCTTATACTCTGCTGGCATAGATAGTAGTGTGACTGTCCTGCGACCCCACTGTTTGGCAGCTCCCAGGAATAATGTCATGGAGTTTCCAGCCATGTGGCCTTGTGGATATTATGGGGCACATACTTGTGAAAAGAGTAACTGTTGTCCCATTCAAAAAACACCTCACAGCAAAAAAATGTCAAGAAAAAACACAAACTGCCAGCACTTCACCAGTATCTCTCCTTTGTTTTCAGTAATCTGGTACCTCAGCAATTCGCCTTCAAGGATCCTTGAAGGCAAATTGCCAAGGTACCAGATCGCTGAAAACAAAGGAGAGATACTGCTGAAGTGCTGGCGGTTTGTGTTTTTTCTTTACCTGTTGTCCCATGTCTGTACAAGTAGCCCAGTAGACCACTATAGATCTCTGCAAGTAGCCCAGTAACACACTATATATTGCCCACTATATTCCCTTGCATACATACGGTAGGTCCATACAAATGTTACCATATTGTAATACCCCTTACAAATGGTGTATAGAAAAGTGACTTACCTTGCGAAATGCAGCAGTTGACAGACCTGTAGCTCAGGGCTAATGTTGTCTGATGCATTCGGTCCGCAGCCAATACATGGCAAGGTACAGGTTGAGTGGTCTCGCTGGCATCATTTTTACTAATATGTATGCGAGTCAGAGTAAGGTGTCAGTCCCTATAGCCCTAGGATCTCAGTGCAGGTGCTATGCATAGTCTCTTGGCCAAGGCCAAGGCATATTGGGCATGCCTACATCTGCCTACAGGGACAGCCTCAGGGGGTTCCTCCTCTGAGTACCCCTGTGGGTAGGGCTGTGGTGACCTAGGCACTAGTGGGGGGCTGTGTATCCCTTGCCATTGCTGATCCTGCTGCAGCTGTTTCTGCTGGGTCATATAGTGTAGCATGGCATATACTGTGAACATCTGTGCACATGTGGCTGGGGAGTACTGCAGGGCTCCATCAGCTATATCGAGGCACCAGAACCATGACTTCAACAGCACAAACATATGGTCTCTGATGTTTCTAGTTTGTGTGTGTGCCTCATTATGGCATTATTAGGTGGGTGTGTGTGCAATTCTGAGAGGTAAGCATAAAAACAGTCCCCTGCACGGAGAAAGTTGCATGGCCAGAACAAAGTCCCAGAAAAAAAGATAAAGCCAGCAACTGGATAGCTGTGAAAAAATAATTTATTATTGATCAAACATTCTTCAGACTTCAAACTCACAGACCGGTTTCGGTAAGAAATTACTTAAGCCTTCTTCTGTGTGATAAAGCAAAAAGCAAAAAGAAGTCCATTTATACAAAAATGTTAATTATAAGCAGAAAACTATAAACATGATTGGTGAACTCATGAATAAGTAACACAATCAAAGATGTTCATTAAGTCCTGGATAAAAAAGAGCACCCAACTTAATTATCCATTTTTTCTCCTTAACATCTAATTTTTGGTGCCAACCAGATTTAACTGTACGATCACCTAAAATTTTATCAATAACAAAAAAGTGAAACCTAGCAGTAGAGTGTTTTAAAGTATGCTTATAGAGCGCATTACTGGGTTTTTTACACTTTATATCAATTATGAGCTCAGAGATACATAGCTTAAATAGCCTTGATGTCTGTCCTACATAAAAACAGCGGCAACTGCAGCATGCCATATAGATAATCCAGTCACTATTGCAATTCGCAAAAAATTTTATATCATATACTATGCTACAATTGCTACTGGAAAATTCTTTAGTCTTTAATACATGTTTGCAATTGGTACAGTGGCCACAAGGCACACAGCCAATAAGTTTATCTCCAAGCAAAGTAGTTTGTGTAATTTGCAACAACATAGAATGTGAATGGTGTTTGTAATGATTAAAATAAGTCCCTAGGTTCTTACCTTTTCTAAAAGAAAAGGAGCAATTTTGTGGAATAACAAAAGACAATGCAGGGTCAGCAGACAGAATATTCCAATTATTTTTAATAATATTAATAAATTGCCCAGTATTCCTACCATAAGTGGTAGTAAATCTTAATGAAGTGGAAGAAGAACAACCTGGTTTCTGCTTATATCTGAGCAGATCATCTCTGTTCAATTGTGATGCATACCTTTTGGCGATTGTGACATAGCCTGGTTTATATCCCCTGTTATCAAACCTCTGTGCTAATTCCTGGCTATATGAATGAAAAATATTGTAATTTGAGCAATTACACCTCATCCGTATAAACTGAGACTTGGGAATGTTTCTGGCAATGTGTTTTGGATGAAAGCTGGATGCATGGAGCAAGGTGTTATATTGAGGAAATTTTCTGAATACCTCAGTGTTAAGGGTGTTATCAAAATTTCGTGTTATCTTGACATCCAAAAAAGTAATAACATTCTGGTCATAGTTGATTGTAAAATGTAACCCCCACTTGTTATCATTCAGGTATTCAACAAACTCATACAGATAATCAATATCAGCCCTCCACACCATCCAGCAATCATCCAAATACCTGCGCCATATATCAATTTCAGGTAAAAATAAATTATGCATGTCATCATAAATAATCTGATCTTCAATCTATGCCATGTATAAATCAGCATAAATAGGGGCAAACGAAGCCCCCATGGCAGTACCCTTGATTTGCAAATAGCACTGTTTATCATAAAAGAACACATTTTTAGTTAGCACGTGTTCTGTTAAAATGATCAAAAATGTATTAAAGCCAGGTTTATACATTTCTGATTTTTCCAACCAATATTCAAGAGCATCCAGGCCCGCCCAGCGAGGTATATTGGTATACAATGAACTCACATCAAGAGTACAAAGCCACCAGTCTTTTTCAATTTGCATATCATTGATGATACTGAGGAACTGTGTGGTGTCCTGTATCCTAGATCTGACCCATGAAAGTAAAGGTTTTAAATATTTAGTCAAATATTCAGACAAAGGCTCAGTAAGAGAGCCGGTTCCTGCTACAATAGGTCTGCCCGGTGGATGTGAAAGATCTTTATGGATTTTTAGTAGAAAATAGATATACTGTCTGGCTGGATCAGAGACCGTAAGATGTTTCAAAATATTAGGTGTAATAATTCCATTTTCAACAGCCGAGTTAAAAAATATATCTATTTGTTGTTTAAACATAGCAGTCGGATCAAGAGGCATCCTAGTGTAGTACCTGGCGTCATCTAACTGTCTATGAGCTTCTTTATCATAATCAGTCCAATTCATCACCACAACAGCTCCTCCTTGGTCAGCTTTAATGATTACTACTAGTTTGTTATTAACAAGCTCCTCCAAGCATACCATCTCAGATTTAGAGATGTTGTTTGGCAGAAGTGATCTCGTATTGGAGCTAAAATGTAAATCTTTCAGAGTGCTCTGCTGAAATAGGCTGACTGTTGGATGCATAGGAGGCATAAAAGATGAAGGATGGTATCTAAACCCATCAGTAGGTAAACCAAGTGATTGATCACCCTGAAAAAATAATTTGAGATTAATCAATCTACAAAAGCTTAATACAAAGTATCCTCTGGAGCAAAAAAACCCGGTATAAATTAAAATGGATAATTAAGTTGGGTGCTCTTTTTTATCCAGGACTTAATGAACATCTTTGATTGTGTTACTTATTCATGAGTTCACCAATCATGTTTATAGTTTTCTGCTTATAATTAACATTTTTGTATAAATGGACTTCTTTTTGCTTTTTGCTTTATCACACTGAAGAAGGCTTAAGTAATTTCTTGCCGAAACCGATCTGTGAGTTTGAAGTCTGAAGAATGTTTGATCAATAATAAATGCTTTTTTCACAGCTATCCAGTTGCTGGCTTTATCTTTTTTTTCAATTCTGAGAGGTGTCATCATCCACAGTTCCAATCTGTAGCCAACATCCCCAAGTAAATGGCCATGTGGGATGTCCCCCTAGCAAACATCTGGGACAGTTGTGATGCATGTCAGATGTTGGAGTCATGATAACTGCCAGGGCTGCCAGCACACACATTCTGGGCATTGCACACAACCTGGCAGTTGATGGAGTGGTACCCCTTGCTGCTGATGTAGATGCTACCCTCTTCACTGGGTGGTGCCTTATTTATTTATTTATTTCAGTTTGATTACCAGGGAAGTCCACTGGGCTATTGGGCCCGTTTTCAGTGGAGGCCTGAGGACAAAAGCTCCAAAACAAACAAACAAATCAATACATTTATATGTACAGATTACAAAAATAATTTCAAAGTGCATGCAAATCCATGTTCAAATTCTGAATTACAATGATAATTCCAGTAAACAAGTAAAGTCTAAGTCACTCTAATAAACAAGTATCAGGTGGTTGTAACAGAAGAAACACAACAATTCCACTTTTGTTTTGAGAGAGAGGCAATACTTGGGATAATACTGTTTTACTGTGCTGTTCACTAAGCATAGTGCATTATAGAAAGGAGAACAGGTGCAGAATAGAAGGAGGTTAGTCTAGGGCAAATGGAGTAGAAAGTTTAGGTATTAAAGGCAGAGGAGTGCAGTTGCAAATTCTGTTATGAAAGAGGTAGGAATGAAGCAGAGTTTTGAAGTTGTTTAGGTTAGTACAGGTCCTAAGTGACAAGGGCAGGGCATTCCATTTCCTAGCAAGTGTAAAGGATAAGAGAAGCCGGCCAGCAGGGCATTGGGGTTTTTGAACTGTGATCAGGTTGTGTTGTGAAGATCTAAGTGGTCGAGAGGGGGTATAAGGGAGCAGGATATTTGTAAGGGCTGGACAGTTTGAAGGGTATAGTAGTAGCTTGAAGGCTGTGGTGAGTTGGAGGAGGTTAAGTTGATTAGGAAGTTCGAGCCAGTTTAGGGTGAGAAGGGAGGAGCAGTGATGAAAAAAGGATTTGGCATTAGTGGCAAATCTGGCGATTTTGTTGTAGCATAGCTCAAGTTTGGATGTAAGAGATGATGAGAGATTAGTTAGCAGGGGGGCATTATATAGAAGGGAAGGAAGGAGGAAGGTAGAAGCAAGGGTTAGTCTAGAGTGAGGAGAGAGGAAGTGGTTGTTTCTATACAATAGACCTAGTTTTATGTGAGTTTTTTTTATATTCAGTTGGATATGTGTATTAAATTTTAGTTGATCGTCGATAGTGACACCAAGAAGTTTAGAGGAGGATAAGATTTCAATAGAGGAGTTATTAAGGCTAGTGATTAGGAATGACTGTTTGTCAAGAGAGGAGGATTTAGAGGGAGAGAAAAGGAGTATCTTAGTTTTGTTGGCATTTAGGGAGAGGTGGTTTTGTAGCATCCACTTTTCAGTGGTACAGAAGGCACTTTGGGTTAGGGCTTGGAGGTCTGTTAGGTTAGAGGCAGAGCAGATTAATGTTGAATCATCAGTGTATTGAACAATTTTAGTGTTGGGGATGGCTTTGTAGAAGTCATTTATGAAGATATTAAATAGTAGTGGACCGAGTATGGAACCTTGAGGTACTCCGGTAGGAGTAGAAAGAAAAGAGGAGGTAGCTTGGCCCCATTTCACTGCTTGAGATCTGTTAGAGAGGTAGCTGGAAAACTAGGAAAGGGATTGTGAGGAAAGGTTGAGATTTGATAAGTGGTTTAGGAGGTGTGTATGTGAGATGGTATCAAAAGCTTTGGATAAATCTAGAAGGACAGTAGATACTATATTACCAGCGTCACGGGCAGAGTTAACTGAGTGTAGGAATGAGAGAAGGGCAGTGTTAGTACTATGACAAGGGCGGAAGCCGTGTTGGGTAGGAGTGAGAAGCCGGTGCTTGATGAGGAAAGGCAGGAGTTGTAGGTGGATACATTTTTCTAGGATTTTAGATATAGGGGAGAGAATGGCAATAGGGCGGAAGTTTGTGACTGAACAGTTTTTTCCACCTTTGTGGAGAGGTAGAATGTAAGCAGAATGCCAAAGTTTAGGTAGGTAAGATTCAAGTAAAGACCTGTTAATTAGGATGCTGATGGGAAGAGCAACAGCGTCGTAGGCAATTTTTAGGAAGGCAGATGGGATGTTATCTGGGGCATTAGAGCAGGGCTTTAATTTAAGAAGGAGTTTTTTTATTTGGTTGATAGATACAGGTTTTAGTCTGAAAGACGGTGGTTGAGAACTGTTTGAGGAAGATTGAGTAGTGGCAGGAGATATATGATTGTTGGAAAAAGTTTTAGTTAGCTCGGCAATGGAGGAGGTGAAGAAGGAGTTAAATAGAGAGGCTATTTTGAGGTAGGTTTTGCTGGTATCTGGACAGGGGTTGTTTTTAGTACCAGGTCTGAGGAGAGAATTGATGGAATTCCAGAACTGTTTGGGGTTTCTAGCATGGTTTTCTTGAAGTTGAATGTAATAAGATTTTTTGTCTTTAATGATTTGTTTCATGCAAAGGTTTCTTAGCTGCTTGTATTTAAGGAGTGATTCAGGTTGTTTTTGTTTATTGTAGGTTTTCCAGGTTTTACCTCTAAGGAGCATTCACTTTTTAGTATCCTTGGTGAGCCACGGGGAGGTTTTAGCTTTAAGTCTTATAGTTCTGGTAGGGGCTAGGGAGTTAAGGACTGTTACGAATGTTGAATTGAAATAGAGGATGGCTTTGTCTAGTGGTAGAAGTTTTAAAGGGTTCCAATTGATTTGTTTAAGTGAGTCAGAGAAGGAAGTGGGGTTGAAGTTTGAGAGGTTTCGAGTGTGAGTGTAGAGGTGGGAGTTGGTGGGGAGGAAGTAGCTCATATGGCAAATGCAGGCGGGAGGTGGTCTCCTAGAGGGTCTGAAGAGGTGTCAGATTTTATAACTTTGTTTGGATGAGATTCGAGAATCCAATCGAGTATGGAGCCTGGAGGATTAGCTTTGTTAGGTCTGGTAATGGAGTCAATGAGTTGGGTGAAATTAAATAGGTTGATGGTGATTGAGGGATTTGGGTTTGAGATTTTGTTCCAGTCTATATTTACATCACCTAAAATAAAGGTTTCAATACTAATATTAGAGGAAGTCCAGGATAGGATGTCCTCCAGAGTATTAGTATTGTTGCCTGGCGGAATGTAAAGACAGATGATGCAGATACTTTTATGTCCATTCATTTTTAGTATGCCGATTACAAGTTCAGTGTTATTGAATGACGGGATAGGGTTTGGGTAGGGAGTAATGGACAGGAGGCTGGAGTAGATTAAAGCAACGCCTCCACCTCTTTTATTAGGTCGGTCGGATCACAGAGAATGGAATCCTAGGGGTAGGAATTCTGAGTCATGAATGTGAGGTTTTAGCCAGGTTCCAGTGATGGCTGCTATATCAGGTGAGTTATGATAGAGCCAAGCATGGAAGTGGGATAGTTTATTTTTTAGGCTTTGGGCATTGATGGTAAGGAATTTGAGTTGTTTGCTAGAGCATTTTTTGTGGTGATTAGGGGAGATTGTGGGCTGAAAGGTGGGGCCTGGGTTGGGTGGATGTCTCCTGCAAAGTGAATGGATATGGGAAGAGTAGGGTTCTGAATAGTTTTATAATTGGAATGAGGTGGGTGGTGGAGATGTGGTTTATATTTAAACCTGTTTGAGGTTGGAAAAAGCTTAGTTTTCCTGAAGAGTAATGGGTAGGAAGGAATTAAAGAAGCGGATATGTTGTGGTAGTGAGAGATAGGGTGATGTTGGGGAAAAGGAAGCAAAATGGTAGAATGAGTTTGGGAGGAAGGGGTAGCATGATGGAGTAGTTAGAAAGGTAAGTAGAGGTATTTGGGAGGTTGAACAACAAATTAGGGGCGTGGTTTTGGATAGGAAGGGGAGGGCTTAGGAGTTTTGGATTGGTTGGAGGAAAAAGGGGTGGGAGAGATAGGGCAGAATAAAGCTAGATGTACTGGGGTCGGGTGGAAATTGGGGGCAGGGTAGGGGAGCAGAGTGAGCCCACAGGGTGAATGGAGCGGGTAGAGCCAGGAATGCAGGATGAGAGCAGAAAACCTATCAGAGGACTGATAGAGAAGTATAGCAGGTAAGTACAGGGGACAGGGGATAAGCAGAGAGGGGTGAGCTACAATGTATAAAAAGAAGTATAGGGACACCGAAAAAGGGAAGGTAAAGCTTTTAAGGTATTTTGGAGAAAAGGGAACAACAAAATGTAAGATGTAGAGGATAGTGGAGGGAGGGAGCCACCTTGTGGTCAGGTGCTATAGTGCACCTGTAAATCCCCTAAGGCAGATCCCAAAACAGGGCTAGGTCGAAGTAAAAAGGGAACAGAGAGGAAATGAGAAAAGAAAAATAGTAACTAGGCTGCTGGATTTCCTGGTATGGGAGCTTACTGAACACCTAGTTGGCTTTTAAGTATCTATAGAAACACAGGGGTTTAGTAGCAGAAGTACATACTTTCCTAACACCTTCTAGAGAAAGGCTTAGTTTCTAGTCCCAATACAAGGGTTGAAGCCGTGGAGTTTAGTATGCTGTAGTTTGGGTGTAGGCTATCCAACCAGGAATAGACGCAGGGGGTATTGCAGGGTGGAAAAAACTGTAGAAGGGGAGAGAAAGCAGAGAAGAACTAACACTTAGTAAGCAGTACAGTAGCTCATTGGCACACAGTAACATACACGTTGATGTGTACATGAGTGAAATTTATGGCACCTAGTAGCTCAGGGTAGTGTGCTACATGGTAGAAGAGTTGAATGCTGCTGGCCCTCTCCTCAGGGGTTTGGGGAAAATAAATGTGCTCACTGGCATGTGGTAGCATGGTATCCAGAAATTGGTGGAGTACCCTGGAAGCTGATGTCTGTGAGACCAGTCAATCTTTGGAAAGTACCTGTAACTAGTATCCTAAGGGCTACACGTACCTTTGTTTCCACTGGGATGGGTTCCCGTCTGTTGGCTCTGGGTCTGAGTTGAGGTGGGCAGAGCTCAATGAGTTGTTGTAGTATGTCCCTGTCCACCCTGTAGTGCTCTACAATCTCCAGCTCATGTAGCTCCTGGTAGGCTACCCTGGGCCTGAACACTCTTCTTCTTCTCAATCTAGCCCTATGGTCAGCATCAGCAGCAGCACTGACCTCAGCATCTTACACATACATATGTAGCAGACCTGCAGCAGCCTCAGCATTCTCTCAGTTAAAATTCCAAAGTTTGTACTCCAGTGGTGCAGAGTATGGGGGAAAAATCAGAGTGTAGGGTGTATGCAACCTTTATAGTGCTCTTCTGTAGGTGTAGCCTGTGTGGTTGGCTACCTATAATGCATTCCACATGCCAGGAACATCATTAAGGGGTTTAATAGCCCTAGTTTAAGTGAAACAGGGCTCATCAGTAATTATTATATCATTGGCTTTCTCAGTCAGTTTTTTTTTTGACAGCCTTCCTTGTTGAGCACTGCAGCATGCCACACAAACCCACGCCACAAAGATAAACAAAGCTTAGCAGTCAGTAGACACACCCCCATGAAAGTTCATGCTCAGCATGACAGCACTCCACACAAGCACACACAAATATGACAGAACATGTACCTCAAAGGTAACACAGCTTAGTCAGTGTAGACGTCCTCTTGCTCAGCTCAGCAGCACACCGCACAAACAGGTATTGCTGAGCTCCAATGAGCTTAAAAGTTTGTGGACACACCCCTTTTTGATGTCAGGTACCTCTTCTCTGGATGTAAACACCAACCAAAAAAGAAACAAAGAAACATCAAGTTCCACTTCAACACAATATTAAATTGCACACTTTATTCTGGTAACTCGGCTTGCTGCCATCCTAGGAATAATTTTATCACCACAAACTGTTCCCATTTATACGCAAAAGTTTCCACCTCCCCCAATTAAACAATTACTCAATCAATCAACATTAATATTCAATGAACATTTATATACAATATATTATGCTCAATCTTTATAAATACTTTTCATTTTACACTGTAATTCACAGTCCAATAAATTCTCTTATACAAAAGTACAGATATATCCTACAAAGTCAAATTACTATATAAATTAATTCACCTAGGGTGAAGTGTCCTATAATTGATAATCATTCTGCATTCTAACATATTTTTTCTTTAAAACTATCTCCCCCATCCAAAAATGGTCGAGCCAATACACTAAAAAACAGAGTGTCCCCTGAACTCCCCATGTGTAGACATAAGGTGGTTAGCTACAGGACTATTTTTGCTTTGTCTGCTAATATACCCCAAATGTTCCATGATTCAAACCTTCACCTTCCTTTTTGTTTGTCCAGTGTATCACTTCACTTTTTTGACATCCACACCCAATTATGTATACAACCTCTGAAGAGTTACAACTAAAATACTCCCTAGCTTTATAAATCTTCCCATTGATTTTCCATCCATTTAAATTTTTAAGGAGACAAGCCAAGGTACAACAATAAAGTGTGCAATGTAATATTGTGCTGAAGTGGAATTTGGTGTTTTTTCACCTCTTCTGTAGACAACAACATGATTCTGTGCCTACATGGATGGGATATGTAGACACAGATACCCATTTGTGCTATTCAGTAACCCCACCTCATTTACATACAGATCCATGCACTGTACCTGGAAACTACATGGTTTCAGGTCCTGCCTCATTAGCAACCACATACTCCACACAGGGTCCTATAATGCATTACTGTTACATACTCACAAATTCTGGTTTGTACAATATTTTTTTTTTTTTTTCATAACAGCATGTTTGCACACTGGGGTGCACCATGCAAACATACCCAGTGTATTTAGAAAAATAAAATTATTTTACATTATTTTCCACATGGTTTTAGACACAGTGGTTAGTTTTGCACATATCTGTGTCCTCTATGCTATTTCTGCCACTGTCAGTACACTTTTACAGCCCCTGGTGTCATTTTTCATCCTCTACATGAAATGTTTCCATGTACATTGCGAACACCAAAACAAGGTCTGCACGACTGAGTATCTGCTTGTTGGATCACTCTACCTGCCTCGTTTGCATGCATTTCACTTGCTTATGAGGTGATTTGCATGCCATGAACACTTCCATGTTTGCACGTTCGTGCACTCCCCTCAGCTTCATTTACTGGATCACACATCTGCTTACTTTGATGTAAGCACTGTGCCACTATGCCTACATGGCAAATAAGTCTGTATCGGCTTTATTGAATCCCCCCCACTATCTGCAAAGCAATAGTAATATCATAGAACTCTGTATAAAGTCTAAACAGCTGTTGAGCAACCTGGCCTGTGAAGTGAAGTATTTGAATACGTGCTGATTGTCTATATAAAACCAATGTCTGTAACAATGGTATGTGCATACTAATCACTTTATCATTGTACATATTATAAAATCATATTTGTTGAATGTGGCCTCCCCACTTCTCCACTGAAAATGGGTCTCAACCCAGGAGACATCCAGTGCTCTATGTATTTTTTTTTTTCTGAAATGATGCCCTCTCAATTTTAAATTGCAGAGTAAGTAAACAAACAAACAAAAAGAAAATAATACACCGAAGGCTGAAATGAAGACCAAAAAAAAGAACAACTTCTACTTTGTCTACTTCAAAGTATAACTAGCTGCTTGCTGCAAATGTAACAAGCAGCCTATTAAAGTCAGACTATCACACACACTGAGTCCTTCAGAAGTTCAGCAATGACTACAAATCCACTGGCATTTCATACAACCATCTGCTCAGAAACTGTAACAACCTACTTGCTACAAATGTAACAAACAGCTTGCTGCAGATAAACTACCATATGCAGTGCTTCAGTTCTTTAGTCATGACCATAGCATCTCTGGATTTCTCATATTTGTCTATGGTCAGTCAATAATTCCATAGTTTAGAGTTTTGTGCTTAATCTTATTTAGAAAATGCATGTTGATGCAAAACCTGTTACTCGGTTAACTTTTAAGTGAATTAGAGTAATATTAAAAAAATGTCCCTGATTTTGGATATTTGTCATCCCATTAGTTTTGGATTAGTCCATAATGCTTGAGCAATGAAATGAGTGGTATGTCAAAAACATAGTAGCTGAATGTCGCTACTGCACTCAAACTATCAGCACCTGCTTGATTGCACACCGTCACAGCTTGTGCCCAGGGCAGCTGCCTCATTTGCCCCACCTTAATAATGTTTCTGTTCCTGGTAATTAGGATAGAAATAAATAAAGAAATTCATAAAGCAGAAGATCAATTTGCATAGTGGAGAACTGACTGATATAGTTATTGTGATGACAATTGCATGGCAAAACTGTTATAGTTACTTAGTGCTGGTTTTGTGAAACAATATAATAGCAGGGCAATAGACTCTGGAGACTCCCTGTACTGTACTATTTTAGGATGTTCAGGCAAGGTGCACATTATGAACATTAATTTTTTTGAAATCACATAGTATTTCACAATGTATTACATGCATACATATATATTACAGGTGTCTTCATAGACCTTCCAAATTAATGCTATTAATGCTACATTTGGTAGAAGTCATATTTGGCTGGTATCACAATGTTGCAATAGGGAGGGGTCTGAACATCAAAAGAAAATATCATTTCCTGTTCAGTGTAATAATATAAATCAGCGACTGACATTCCGTCATCTGTTGGAATTTTTCAGTCCCATTAAAGCGCCTCAGTGGAGTTTCAGAATTCTGGAATGAAGACAATGATAACTTGTATGAATTCCTGAGTGTCTCAGTAAGGGCCTTTCTTTTGGTCTCAGCAGTGTAAGCTTTAGTAGCATTGGCAGGTTTCAAGAAAGCTGCTTTTTGCAGCTCTGAGTGTTTGATACTTGGATTTTATCCTTTCACTATTTCTCTAAGACAAAATGAGGTTAGCACAGTTTTGTCATAGTAAATATTTTGTTTTAGTTGTGGTCTTTGCCAGAAAATAATGGCTTTCGGAATATGTTCTAATTGCAGTAACAATGAAAAAATAGCTGGTTTTGTTGTCAGTCTCCTCCATGCAAATAGTTCTGCAGGTATTAATCCAAGTAGCTGGAGTGATGTGTTTGTATATGCAGGCAGATGGAAGGACCGTGTGACTTCAACATGCTTGCCAGCCTTATGGATAGTTACTATTGAAGCTGGTGCTGCACAATACAGATTGCTTTTCATTTCTGTTGGCAGGGGTGAAGTGAAGGGTACCTGTCAATATTAGGTTAAATCATTAAAATTATACTCCGTGTATCAGGGCACCAGAGTTGAAAGAATGAAGGAATGCTACAAGACGTTCCTGCTACAATTAACAGAAATGATCAGCAAATATTTAATTTTTAAGTGATAAAGTGCAAACAATGAATGGAACAGATGTTTAACAACAGAATGCAGTTCTATAGCTCTGCAAAGATTATGAAAGAAGTGATTTAATTGATTATTTTATTCGCTATTCATGGTTTTGTCAGGACACTGTCAGGCTGAATGTTTATACACAAGATTAGTTCCTAGATGAGATGAACTATTTATTTCTTTTCTACATAATTTTTCCACAGAAGAGAATCATCAAATGTATCCTTGGTGGTTTTTACTTTCAAACAGCTAATATGTATTTAGAGATATATATATATATGGTTCCCCTTCAAAAGGTCGAATGGCTGAAATCTCGAAATGCATATGGTCGAGACCATATGCTAGAAATTTCAGAAGCTCAACCTTCTAAATGGAGATCGGCATATAGCGCAGAATGGGAGATTTCCCTTTCTGCACTGCAGTGCGATCTCAGAGTTGGAATAAATAAGTAGCGGGGGGTGTGGTGGGTGCAGGTGGCTTGCCCCCCTGCAGAAATATTATTTTGTGTTTCATTGTTTTTTTTTTTCCCTTTCAGAAGGTCAAGCTTCTGAAATTCGAGCATATGGCTTCGGCCATATGCATTTTGAGATTTCAGCCATTCAACCTTCTGAAGGGGAACCATATATCTATATATATATATATATATATATATATATATATATATACACACACACACACACACACATTTGTGTGTTTGATTATGTGCCAGTTTGACATTTGTTACCTGGGGTAGGGCACTGATCCAGAAAAAGTACTTTCAGGTTGAACCAGGGAAAGTTATTTTACAGAGTAGTAAATCATGTAACACAGGTACATGAGAATAATGCACTTACATCAATCATCAGTCAGTAAGTTCATTGAATGTTACTAGGCTAATGGCCTTAAAGCCCTTGCAAGCCTAGCCATATTTATCCTGAGTTGCCCCAATTATCGGTGATTAGGTGAGTGAAGTTCACAGAGGTAAGGGTCTATGTAGTTAATAATGACTTCATGTGTCCAGGACGGACATGAGCACAACCCCTGGAGTGAATCTGCAGTCACTCATCCATTCATCTAGATTGTGTTTGAAGAGGGCCAGGAAGGTGGATCTGTTTCATGTGAATTGGAAGCTTGTTCCAAAGAAGTGGCAGTCTGGGAAATGTATCTATCTGTCCAGCATTACTTGTTCATGTCAGAGGCTAGGTTAAGATCCCTGGAGTGAGTGATCCTCATGCAGTTGATTTATAAATGTGTAGCATTTCCATCAAGGCCAGGCCAGAGACTGCCCTGAATCCAGGCACAGGTCACCCCTTAGCAACCCGTAGAAGACAGAATACAGTGACAGGGCTTTCAGTCTTTCCACGTAAAACTTGTTTGTGTACCTTGTAATTTCTTGGTGAGAAACCTTTGTGGTCTCTCCAGTTGTTGCAGGTGTCTGGTGAGATACATGAAAAAGGCAACATTGTACTCAATTATTGGTCTGATGCAGGCTGAGTTTAATGCATCCTTAGATCTAGACGCAATGTCTTTACTTACAAGATGTGCCACATAGAAGGATTTCCTTACTACTGTGGATACATGGCAGTCAAAGTTGAGGTTGCTATCAAACATGACTACCCAGATCACATTATCACTAGATCTACACTTGGGGGGGGGGGGGGGTGCTGTCTGTAATGTAATTAGCAGGAATGTAATTTTTTACAAAGGAAACAATAATACATTTTTTTGCATTTAACTTTAATCCATGGCTTTGGCACCAATCATTTGTCTGCTTTAACCCTGTCTGCACAGCCACAGGCCATCCAAGTTTGCCTGGACTTCTGAGAAATACATTTTGAACAGTAAGTGGCCAATAATAAAATGCTAATTGGAGGATAATAAGTGCTAACAAAAAGTGCTAGGAGTAGTGCATGTACAGAGTATTTACAAAAAATATGTTTGTATTACCATAAAGTAGCACAGGATCCATTGTTATAAAATGGGGAGAAGGAGGACTGGGATTTAAGGAACTGGTGGGCAAATCAGGTGGATTCTGCAGACAGAGTAGAGTTTAATAAATTGGAAAGGTGGGGGATATAGCTAGAGAGAGAGAGAAGTGGGGAGGGGAGACGAAGGGGCAGGGTAAAGATATTGTAGAGGTTAGTGTGAAAATGCACTTTTTTGTTACTTACTGGGTAAGAAATATGCCTGGTGATGGCTTTCTGGTTTGCATGACTCCTTGGGCTGAAAAGTATTTGCTAACAGGTTGAAGAAAAATTTCTCTGTTTGAATTTGGTGTAACGTGAGATGTCCCTTATGTTTGTTGGGAGAGAGTCTCGTGTTTGACAAGCCATTGCTGAGAAACAATAGTTAATGGAATTAAGTTTTGTTTGAGAGGGTGATAAGGAGTCATATAGAACATGATCTGAGATTTTAAGACAATAACTTTTTGAAGTGTCTACTGGAGAAGAAAATGAAGTTATCTTACTGTATCCATTTGCAAAATAGAGAAGCAAGGAACAGACTTCATATTGAATTTACTGGAAACCATTTTCTATGACAAGGACTAGCAGTCATTTTCCCTTTTTGGGGTGAAGGTGGTGAATGTGCAAATTTGGTTGGATATTGATCACAATGTTTTTTGTTGTTTTTTTTTCTTTTCCTGAAGACTTTTGAATAACTGAAATGCCATATTTCAGCTGAGAAAGAATAAAACACCAACATGTATCAATGGTTAGTCTAGTTTCTGCTGAAAGAAAATGGGAATTCTTTTCAGCCCAGAACAGGAGACTGTTAACCTTGAATTTGGTAGTGTTAATGTGATATTGAAAGTTGAGGGACTGGTGCAACTATATACCTAAATGTTTGAAGTGTGGATTGGTTCTTTTGGTTCCTTACAGTTGAATAGAATGACCCATTTGCCTGGTATTAGTGGAGAGTTTTGCTGTAGTGCCATTGCCAAAGATCATTGATTGACTGATTGCTTGATTGACTGATTTTTGTGTTATTTTAGTATTAGCCATTCTGTTAGTCTAATTAGGTTATTTTCTAGATCTTTCTGATGAAGGAATGGAAGATGCTGGACCTGTACATACCCATATTATCTGCATAGAAATTTATTAGAGTATGCCTGAAAGTCTCTGTACATGACTTATCATGCTGTTTTCATAATAGCATATTCACGGTGTTTTTTTCTTTTTTGTTGAAATCCATATAAAGCCATGAGATTTATTAGAATTTAACAGGGTCAAGTAAAAAAACTATGTCTCACTGCTGTAGGAGAACACTGGTGGATGGGGCTGTGCCGCTGCAAATATGAGAGATTTCACTGAGGCCAAAGTAAGCACTTGCTGCAAACACGTGTCACTCATGAATTTAAGAATGCACCTTTAGGTTGTTTTGTTGTGGTCTCTCTGTGAACTCAACCCATTTCTCAGTAACTTTTTCTTGACTACGTATACCTGGTGCAATAGTCATTATGTAAGCCCAGGGAACATAATATAATGAAAGCCAGATTTACTAATCAACCTTTCTGGCACGTGTACATATCAACACTGAAGCAGTATTCTGCTCAGGATTTGTTCTGCACATAATACCTGTGGTCTGTCAGGATATTTTTTTCTCTTGATCTTCTCCAACCCAAAACAGCATGTAAGTATAAAAAAAAGAAAAGAAGGAAAAAAAATCTTGAATTATACATCTAATAAGCCAGTCTCTTTGCTAACAAAAAAAAAAAAAAAAAAATCAGGCAAATATTAAATAATGGAAGACAAAGGACCTAAATGAAGGACATTTTTTAAATGTTCCTCTTCATCATGAACATAGTTAATCGAATAAGGTATATTGCATTAAGTTGCATTTTCTGAAGCAAGGATATCTGAAATTTTCATCGCTGGCTTTTTTACAGTAATTTCAAATGACATGCCAGAAAATCACAATGTTTACACGAGAAAAAAAAAAAACATGTGGGACAAATTCAGGGATGTTCTGCAAAATTAGAGAAAGACAAAAGCAATGGTGCATACCTTCACATTTGTGAGACCTTCAGATAAACAGAACACCCTTATGTCCAGTGGGAGGAATTGAAAATCTTACTTTCAAGTGATCTTTAGTGCTATGAAAAATGCTTTATGGTTTAGTATGCCATTCATCTTTTTTGTCTTTCAGTCTCCTATAGTATGTAAAATCTATTACAATTTCTAGCACTTAATCACTATATTATTATATTATGTTATTATGTTAGTGTGGTCTTCACTTACTTGGACTTGATGTAGAAGACTTATGACTATCTTATATATCATCACTTCTCTTGGTACAAAAAACTTCCCATGATGATTAAATTGCATTGTATATAAACTATATAATCTAAAATTAGGAATGCTACATTCTTGTAAGTCAAAAGAGACTAGCATCTTGTAAACATAATCTTAGCCTTCAGGGTCACAGTATGTCTACATTTCATTTGAAGTAATAATGCCCAGACAGTTTTCAGTTTTAAGTGCACATTTTATATTTGGATACATACTGTGTTCTTAATTAAATTCTTCTAATAATTACTTAAATGTCAATAAAAGGAAGTTCAGTTATTATCTAAATACAGAAATAGCTTCTAAACCAAAGGACTAATCAGATACAGTAATCTAAATTCTATATATTTTGTTTGTGTTACTGTTAACAAGTGCTAACAACAATCAATAGCACCTGACTATGTAAAATATTAAATAATTATGTAAAAGTCTTAAACATGGTACTGGCAGTAACATATTAATCCACTTTACTAATACTAAGTGATTTATGGGATAAATCAGTAGTGGATGTGTTTTGCCCATTTCTCTGAAGATCTCACTCATTAATATTCTATCATGGATAGCTTTGCCATTCTGATTTTAACTTTAGTTCTACATTTATTAAGTGGACTCACTATCTGTTGAATATTTGCTCGATACCTGGAGGACAACACAAGCCACCTGGCCCTAAGGAAGCTGCCATTCCTGACATCTGCATTAAAGAGTAAACACTATTCTCCCTGTTCAATGTTCTGCTACTTGGAAACAATGTAACAATATTTGCAGAATGAGCAAACAATCTTTTGCTTGATGTTAAATACTGGGATAGTGAATTTCCTTTGTAAAGTTAGACTTAATTAGAACATTAAGGTGAACACAGCTCACAAGACAAAGCAATCGACTTAGTCAATGAAAATAAAACCTCTTCTAACAGGATGCTGCTAATTACAAAAGACCACATCTACTAAATGAACAGTCAAATAAAGATGTTCGTATACCTAGCCTCCTACATAGCAGGAAGTAGAGGCTTATCTGTTGTCCAGACTGCACTTAATGTTATGAGAATAATAACCCTTTAACTACTGCCTGTCAGTCTGTAGCAGTTTTTAAAGCATTTAATATTCATATCACCTGCATCACTTAGCACAGATGTAATAACAAAGCTATACAAACAACAGATATGCAATTCTATTTTTTTGCACCTATATCTGTACTAATGACTATAATTTTTGAAAAAATCACTGCAGTTTTATAAAAAAAATTGAAAATGCAAAAGTTTGCAAGCCTAAACTATGAAAAAAATTCAGAAGTATACCATTTTCCCTTTATTGCAGGTTCCCGAAAGAAGATCATTTTCACAGGTAAAGAACAGAAAGACTGTTGTTTATTCAAACAAAATCAGATATATAGAAAAAGATCTTTTAACACACAACTTTCAAATGGATTTTTTGTGCTAGAACTAGTCAGTGTCAATGTAAACAGCCTGCACTGCCTTATGTTACATAAAATGTTGACAGACGTCTGCTCCTGGGTTCTCTACACCTTGCCCTTTCTCCTGTGTTCCTCCATGTATCCTGAGCTCTTTGGAAGACTCAGCTGCCTTAGCCTTACTAGTAATTGAGCTAAGTAGATCCTTCAACCACTCTTTCAGTGGTTCATAGGTAAATGTTTCACATTTACCTATGAACCACTGAAAGAGTGGTTGCCTTCGTTGAAAGCTGTGCGTTAGGGCTGGTAACCCGGTATGTAAAAATACACTACCAATCATTAGCGGACTGGAGTTCTGCTGTGGCGGCCCCTAACCAGGAAAAGCCGAAAGACACAATAGGTAAATGTTTCACAATCAGTCTCCTGATTATTACAAGCCTAGCCAACAATTAGAAGTCAGAATCAAACCATGTACCTTGAATCTGTGAGGTGATGGCCTTAACAATTACACCAGCTCCTCCCAAAAAAGTAGTCGAACAACCTGGGTGGGAATAGAACACATAGCCTTCTGTACCAAAGGTAAGTGTGTTACCTGTTAAACTATTGAGACTGAAAAATGCTTCCTTATGCCTGGGCTGATCGTGATATATATATATATATATATATATATATATATATATATATATATATATATATATATATATATATATATATATATATATATATTTTTTTATTTATTTCTACCAAAACAGTAAAACAGTTGATCTCCACTTGTTACCATCATGTCAAAGTGAATCTTTAGTTCTGTACTAATGCTTAACAGATCCTCCCCTTGTTCTTAATATTTAGGGCCTACCCTCTCTAAGCTCTTATTATGCCTCTGGTTTATCCTTCCTCAGGTGTATTATCATGCACTTAATAGGACTGAATTAGAGATGTAATGCTTTAGGCCATGCTTTCAGACTCTTCATGCCACTTATCTGAATTCTGCCACTATCAAATATGTTCCTCCCCAGGAAACCATAATGCAGTGTTTGAAAATAATGTCCCAGTTTTCCACATCCCATATTAGGTAAAAGAGACACCACAAAAAAGTCTGTAGTAAGAAATGATCAAAAGTGTAACACTGTTTCTCACCTCGTTCCTTCTTTGAGCACTTCCTTATTGTTTCACTCTGCTTCTTGTCCTTTAATGCCTACTAGACCCACCGGAAATGCCTGCCACTTAACTGCCACACCCTTCACTGTAGAATGAAATATACAAGGGAACACTAACTCAGAAGTATTAAAAGAAGTCCATATAAACCACATCCACATTTTCCTTTGCCCACCTTCCTAGCAAGTCAGTCATAGAGTTATATCGGGTTAATCTGACAGGATCTTCCTTAAAATCCTGTTATACAACTACTTGAGTGATCACTATATCCAGTGCAGCCAAGAGCTACTCACTGAATCTGTCACCTACCTGCAATGCATATGTCACTACTATCACACTGTGTACATTGTGCAATGCATATGTCACCACCATCACACTGTGCACATTGTGCAATGCATATGTCATTACAATCAGACTTCATACATTGTGCAGTGCATATGTCACTACAGTCACACTGTGCACATCATGCAGTGCATATTTCATTACAATCACACTGCGCACATCATGCAGTGCATATGTCACTACTATCACACTGTGCACATCATGCAATGCAGATGTCACTACCATCACACTGTGCACATCATGCAATGCATAAGTCACTATCATCACACTGTGCAGATTGTGCAATGCATATGTCACTACCATCAAACTGTGCACATCGTGCAATGCACGTCAGTATCATCACACTGTGCACATCATCGAATGTGTAACATGGTGGGTAGAGGCACAGTGTCATCACTGTAAGTCACTTCTCTGTTGAAGAACATTGTACACAGTAGAATACACTTGCAAATTGGGATGCAGAGACTATGATAGGGATGTTTTGAGAGCATATAAATTGGGTGGACAAAAGTATGTGAAAACCTTACTTTACAGCAAGTTTCAGAGCAGTCAGATGTTGTATAAGAAGTTGAATTACCAGTAAAATGGAATGGAGAATCCCCTCATGATGACATCTTTTGGTGCAAGCCATAGCACAACCATATGATGTACTGTGAAAATCGCATGCAGTGATTCATCAACACATCAGGTACAGTAAGCATATACTGCAGCAGTTAGTATAATCCACATTTTAGCTGCTATAATTTTGCAATCTCACAGGTGGCTACAACACAGGATTCCTCTTTCCTGTCATAAATCCATCATGGAAGTTGCTCATTTATTTTATTTATTTTATTTTACATTTGATAACTGGGGAAGTCAGTCTGGACATGCAGTCCTTTTGCAGTGGAGGCCGGGGAGAAAAGCTCCACATTTAAGTACAGTGCAGTATTAGAACAGACAACAACAATGAAAACATTTATGAATAGTTACAATTACAATTTTGGAATGTAGAGCACAATAAACACATATGAAAATATTACTGCAAGGACCTCCTAATCTTTGATGCCATGATTGCCTCTACTATTTTATCCATCAGTGGTTTGTAATTCACTAGGCTGCACCATGCATCACCTGTGATGATTGGCACCCCCACCACTGCCTGTTAACATACTGGGACCACCCCCTCCTTTAAGGACCTAATAAAGAACTTTATTAGAAATATAAGGATCCACAGTGGGATGCCATCAGATCATGATACCTTATTCTCCTTTAACATCTCCATCATCTTTCTCACTTGCTTGATCGTTCTCACGTTTATCCTCCATTAATAGCACTAGAAATGTACTCACACAGCCATTATCACATTTTCTCACAGCCTACTTCACATCATGTTTTGCCTGCCATCCCAGACTGGCAACCTGTCATCATTTTATTGGTTAACACCACTGATAAATATTCAGTTAATACTGTTTTATCTTTCCTTGCATTTTTATACTATTAAGTTTTATAGACCATGTCTAAAACAGGCTTTTTTTCTCCACAGATGCCAACTTTTATTACCTGAGATATTTTAAACAGTTCTGCATTTCCTTCTAATGCTCTGCTGCTTTGTTTCTCAGCACCACAAAAACAACTTTCTGGCTGTCTTACCCCTTGCATCTATTTCCTGCAATTTTTTTCCTTCTTGTTAATACCTTTTTCAGTTTCCTACTCTTACATACTTTTCCTACTGTTCAGCATTTGTATCCCTCCTCAGTCTGTTTTCAATGTACCTAGAAAACTCTCAATTATGCTGTTGTGGCACAAAGAAGATCCCTGACTATAAACCAGACAACCAGGGTTTGATTACTGGTCCTGACACTAGACCAGCCAAGCAAGGAAGGAGAGAGATCAAAGGTACATAGCCTACTTACAGTATCTTTGCTGGGAGGGATGTATGCATTCACATGGTAGTGACATTTTATGGCAGTCTCAGGAGAAACCATTTGACATGCTTTATGTATTTACTTATTGCATTTGTTGACTGGGAAAGTCCAACTAGGTAGAAGCCTCTTTACAGTGGCAGTATGAAGACAAAAACTCTAGCAAGTTACAATGAATACATTAATGAGAACAGCTCATTTATTGTGACATAAACATTGCACAGCATTACATAGGTTGTTATGGTGAACTTAGAATAACAATACAAATAGTAATATAAAAAAAATACATTCAACAGATAGAAAAACATAGGGTATTCAGAAAGAAAATCATAGCATAATATTCTTATTAGAAGATATAACATGATATTACATAAAATATTCAGGAATACTGTAGGTTCCATTATACTGTATAAGATGCATAGTGAAGTGCAGGAGACCTTTAGCATATAATCTTAGCCAGGAGTTGGACAAAAACAGAGCCACTTATGTATAAGATGTTGTTTAAACTCAGATTTGAAGGAATCTAGGTTTTCAGTATGTCTTAGTGAGACACCGTTACAGTGTATAGTGTCACCTGCTACATTTTTAGGTCTAGATATTATGAGTAGTAGATTTTCTCTAGAATTAATATTTCTGTTAGGAGTGTATGAGTGACTGAGTGATTCAAGGCTTAGTTCTAGTTTAGAACTTTGATTTTTAGTAGTGTGTGTGTGTGTGTGTGTGTGTGTGTGTGTGTGTGTGTGTGTGTGTGTGTGTGTGTGTGTAGTTAAGTGTATGTAACAGCTCTAGCCAATTAAGGCCTTTTGTGTGCTGAGCTGTGGTGTCCCCTTGGGGCAGATTAGTGGCAAATTTCATCTGTATTATAGCATTGATGGAGCTTGTGGGTTACTGTGGAGCTTCAGCTAGTCTGAACTAGGAAGCTTATTGGAGAGTTGGTAGCAGGTATGAAGAGTTGATGCCTTTCTTGGCTGTTTCTGAGAGGAAATGCTTAGTTCATATAGACTGCTTAGTTTTTAAGTGGTTTCTTTACTATTTAACATAGGGTATTCAGAAAGAAAATCATAGCATAATATTCTTATTAGAAGATATAACATGATATTACATAGCATATTCAGGAATACTGTAGGTTCCATTATATTGGATATGATGCATAGTGAAGTGCAGGAGACCTTTAGCATATAATCTTAGCCAGGAGTTGGACAAAAACAGAGCCACTTATGTATAAGATGTTGTTTAAGCTCAGATTTGAAGGAATCTAGGTTTTCAGTATATCTTAGTGAGACACCATTACATTGTATAGTGTCACCTGCTACATTTTTAAGTCTAGATATTATGAGTAGTAGATTTTCTCTAGAATGAATATTTCTGTTAGGAGTGTATGAGTGACTGAGTGATTCAAAGCTTAGTTCTAGTTTATAACTTTGATTTTTAGTAGTGTGTGTGTGTGTGTGTGTGTGTGTGTGTGTGTGTGTGTGTGTGTGTGTGTGTGTGTGTGTGTGTGTGTGTGTGTAGTTAAGTGTATGTAACAGCTCTAGCCAATTAAGGCCTTTTGTGTGCTGAGCTGTGGTGTCCCCTTGGGGCAGATTAGTGGTAAATTTCATCTGTATTATAGCATTGATGGAGCTTGTGGGTTACTGTGGAGCTTCAGCTAGTCTGAACTAGGAAGCTTATTGGAGAGTTGGTAGCAGGTATGAAGAGTTGATGCCTTTCATGGCTGTTTCTGAGAGGAAATGCTTAGTTCATATAGACTGCTTAGTTTTTAAGTGGTTTCTTTACTATTTAACATAGGGTATTCAGAAAGAAAATCATAGCATAATATTCTTATTAGAAGATATAACATGATATTACATAGCATATTCAGGAATGCTGTAGGTTCCATTATATTGGATATGATGCATAGTGAAGTGCAGGAGACCTTTAGCATATAATCTTAGCCAGGAGTTGGACAAAAACAGAACCACTTATGTATAAGATGTTGTTTAAGCTCAGATTTGAAGGAATCTAGGTTTTCAGTATGTCTTAGTGAGACACCATCACATTGTATAGTGTCACCTGCTACATTTTTAGGTCTAGATATTATGAGTAGTAGATTTTCTCTAGAATGAATATTTCTGTTAGGAGTGTATGAGTGACTGAGTGATTCAAAGCTTAGTTCTAGTTTAGAACTTTGATTTTTAGTAGTGTGTGTGTGTGTGTGTGTGTGTGTGTGTGTGTGTGTGTGTGTGTGTGTGTGTGTGTGTGTGTGTGTGTGTGTGTAGTTAAGTGTATGTAACAGCTCCAGCCAATTAAGGCCTTTTGTGTGCTGAGCTGTGGTGTCCCCTTGGGGCAGATTAGTGGCAAATTTCATCTGTATTATAGCATTGATGGAGCTTGTGGGTTACTGTGGAGCTTCAGCTAGTCTGAACTAGGAAGCTTATTGGAGAGTTGGTAGCAGGTAGGAAGAGTTGATGCCTTTCTTGGCTGTTTCTGAGAGGAAATGCTTAGTTCATATAGACTGCTTAGTTTTTAAGTGGTTTCTTTACTATTTACAGTATGTGAGGGTGGAATTTCAGCTGGTTGTCTATAATACCTCTTAGAAGTTTGGATTGTGCTACCTGTTCAATTTTTGCATTGTACTTAGTGGTTACAGAGAGCAGTTCTTTTTAGGCGATGCATTCTTTTGGAATAAATAGCAGGTTTGATTTTCTTCAAATTTCAGGAGTTGAGAGTTGCCCAGCCATATTTAAATCGAAGAAAAAGATTATTTTCTATGTTGGTGGAAAATAAAGAGGTCTTTATCAGTACATTTAACTGTAGAATCATCAGTATATTAGACTATCGCAACATGCCTGGATGAAGTATGTAAGTAATTTATAAATAGGTTGAATAGTAAGGAACCTAGGATTGAAACTTGAGGCAAACCAAGGGCTAGGGATAAGAAGGAAGAATAGGCTTTCTCCCATTTAACAGCCTGTTACCTATTTGTCAAATAGCTGTGGAACCAGAAAAAGGTGGCATAATTGAGGCCTAATGGTGAAAGTCTGAGTAGGAGTTTTGACTGACAGTATCAAAGGCTTTTGATAACTCTATGAAGAAGGTAGATGGAAAGTTATCCAAATTTCTATTCTGGTTAACTGCATTGAGGAAACTGAGTAAGGCAGTAGTGGTACTGTGATGGAGTCTGAAGCCATGTTAAGTTGGAAAGAGAGGATTGTGTTGCAAAATGAATTTAAGAAGTTGGGAGTGGATACACATTTCCAGAATTCTGGGAAAAGGTGACAGAATAACAGTGGGTCTATAGCTGGAGAGACTGGTAAAGGAGGCCACCCTTATGCAAGGGCATGATGAAGGAAATTTTCCACAGCTGTAGGAAACAATTTTCATTTATTGAGCAGTTTATTAGGATGGATACAGGGTATGCTATTGCATCTGTAGAAATCTTAATAAATTCTAGTGGAAGCTGGTCAGGTTCTGATGTAGTGGATTTAGGTCTGAAGAAGTTTTGAGTTGACTATGTTAGTTGTTTGGGTTTGTGGAGCTAAGTCATTGAGTTTAGTGGTTTTGATTAGGAAGGCTATCTCTTGAATTAAATGAGAGTTGCAATTTGAGATAATGCATTCATTTTTGATTTAAGACGATTGGAGCAGGCTGTATGATTTTTAATGGTTTGAGTAGATTATAATATGACTCTCACAAAATTTGGGGGTTTTAGAGTTTGGTATAAAACTTTTTTGCCCTGTCTTATGATATATTTAACCTGAGTTTTTAGTTGTCTGAGTTCTTGTCAGTTGGAGGTTTTTTACTTTTCAGGCAACTTTTCCAAACCTTGTCTCTTTTTTGAATTAGCAGATTTGTATTTTTAGAAAGCCAAGGAGCAGGCTTGGTTTTGATTTTTTGTGTTCAAACTGGAGGTAATGTGTTGATTATGTTTAAGAAGGTGTTATTGAATTCAGAGACTGTGCCATCCAAGGGAATATTTTTGAGTATATTCCAGTTGTAATTCTGCAGAATATTGATAAATGTAGTAATATATGGGCTTGATATCTAATGATATAAGTTGGAAGGTGATCACTTAAACAGTTAGGTAATGCCCCATAGGACTAATACTTTTCTGGTTGTAATGCAAGTATCCTGTCCTAAGTAGTTTCTTTTGAAGTAAGTTTGTTATATCTTGTAGGAGAATTAATTAGATGAGTGAGGCAATACAGCTGAATGCCATTTATTTTTATTTATTTTTATTTAAAAGCTTGATGACCCAAGGAAGTCCACTGGGCCATAAAGAGCCCGTTTTCAGTGGAGGCCCAGGGAAAAAAGCTCCAAATATTGCAAGTTACATATTACATGTTACAAAAAAATATAACAAAGATTTGTACAGAACAATTAAAATATGTACAGAAATATAATACATTATGTAATAAGCTTGTTGGGTTGTCAGAGTTTATGGTAATTATCAATGTTAGCACCACATAGGATAATTGTCTCCTGATATATATTGGTGGTGATTCAGTATAGAATGTCATTTAGAGAAACACTATTGCTTCTTAGGGGAAAATATAAACCTGCTGTGTCTATTCTTTTGTGAAAGCTGAGCTTGAGGGATGTTATTAGTAATTCAGCATTATCAAACTAGGATATGTTGCTATACTGGCGGTGCGAGTGTTTTTGTAAATTATGGCTTCCCCTCTTGCTTTTTTTTTCTATGTCTAGCCTGAGAATATTGAAACCTGCTGCTGGGATTTCTTCATTTTTTATTTCTTGTTTCAATTAAGTTCCAGTTACAGCTACAATATCTTGACAATGGTGGACTAGCCAGGCATGCACTTCTGGGAACTTGTTACAGATACTTCTTAGACTGGTGTGAAATATTCTTTGGCCTATGTGGTTGCATGGGGTATAATTTGGAGGTGAAGTACTCAAGGACTGGGGTTGAATACCTTGAATAGGTGCAGAATGGGGGGGTGTCACCTCCAAGTTTTAATATTATAGAAATATAGTGAGAAGATTGTAGCCATTCATACCTTTATTATTTTAATATTAATTTGATGGGGATGGGGATTCATACATGTATAGTTTATTTTAAAATAATGTGTACAGTTTATCACTGTATATACCTGATTAAAGTTGCATTCCAGTAGTCTGGTGCCATAGTCTGTATTAGGATTGCAGTAGTGGCAGTATTATGGATTCTGCTCCAGGATTTGTGCGTTAGTGTTTTTTTTATAGCTGTATATACCAGCTTAAATTTGGATTCTAGTAGTCTAATGCCATAGTTTATTGTAAGATTGCAGTAGTGGCAGTATTGTGAATACTGCTTCAGGACGTTTTATGGGTGTATATACCTGCTTAAGGTTGTATTCCAGTGCCTTTCTGTTTATCCTGATACTATTGTTTCTCCTGTTCTTTGAATCTGGCCATCTCCCACTACGACATTAAGGTAAAAGTTTCTAAAAATTGAACCATGGGCTAGCACTCTAGTTTTAAGTTTTTCCCAACCCTCCCATCTTTCTCTTGTTGTGGTTTTAAAAGGCTATGTCTGTGGCTTCTACCCCTTATGGTAATCTGATTTCCAAAGTCATTCCCGCCCCTCTTCTATTGCTATTGTCTGTTGTATAACCTATATGAGTACTTTCCTACCCATTGTTTTCTATTTATCCATAATACTAAATGCCTACCCAGCAATCCAGTATTGCACTTGAGTAAACCTCCCATACTACAAATTGTTTATAGCACACTAAACAGCACTACTATGAAATCTCAGCACAATCTAGCCTAGTCTAGTGCTATACCCTGGAGACCACCCAGGAAGACCTCTGTATAACTAAGTCCACAACCTACAGTAGCCCACCCAAATACTGGTCTGTATACCATGGATATGTCTCCGTATACAGGTTAGTAGATATGGGCACCTGAGACAATGTAGCAATTGTTTCATGTTCACAGACAGCCATTTAATCCATAAAGAAACACAGTATGTGAGAGATGCACATAAACAATTTCACTGGAGGAAAAAAATCTCACATACTATCAAGATTATCAAGCAAACATACAGTACATCCACCACACAAAGGATACACCACATGCAGGCCAAACTATACTGAGGCACTAAAAAGTAATCTTCTCAAACCTCAAATACCTCCTAAGCCTATAAACAGCAATGCCTATCCTCCGTGGTCTCTAAGGCACTCGTCAGAAAAACAAGACCAGACACCACACATACTCCTATACCCAGTGGAGCCCCAAGATCCAAACTCATAAGGCAAGCCAATGTCTTTGCAGAGACTTTTGTCATATTAGACTCCATTGTACAACACACAGATGCCCCACTCACCAGATTGAATAAGGAGAAAATAACAGTTAGCTGATTATCTGGAGCAAGGATCTGCCAACTTACACACACACACAAACACACACACACACACACACACACACCACACCACAGGTGCCAGTATGCTTCTATCATAGTCCATAAGAGTGGTAATGACCTGAGCCATTCTGACATACTTCCCTGGACTACATGAAAAGAGGCATTAAAAAAATAACAAAAACATTAAATAAATTCATTTTACACTAAAGTTCTTGAGTCTTTCCTCTGCAGCTTTCATTGTTTTGTTTTTGTTTTTGGTTTTACACTGAGTGCCGTTGTTGTGGTCGTATGAAGAGAGACATTGTTGACCCATCTGAATATGCCTCAGACAGGTATATGCTTTGCATTGAGCAGCATTTTACCTTCACCAAGGGTGATGCCACAGTATAAACAAAAGATGACTGACTTCAATAATTGGCTTAGTTACTGGTGCCTTTCCAGAAGGATTCAATATTTATCAGCATGGGAGGACATGGTTACCAAACCACATTGCTTTACAAAGGATGGTCTGCACCTGTGTCCTCTCGGCTTCCAAATATTGGCTAAAACTCTCTCCACTCCCTTAAAGCCTTTTCTAGATAATGCCAGAATGAGAAACCTACTGAAATAGCAAATAGAATGCAAGGAAACCTAAAGGTATTACTGCTCCATGACAGGAGTCTAACCAAGAAACTCCACACCCTACAAGCTCTCCCCACTCTGGAGAATATATAAATCTGTGCAATTACTGACACATTTTAAATCCACAGAAAGTACTCAGGCAGGGCAAGGCTTCAGTACCTTCCACACATTTAGACCATCTGCTGCAGAGACAGGGTCAAAAGGTGGAGGAGTATCAATCTATATTAGCAGCAAGCATATCTCTATATTGGTTAAACATAGGTCAAATATTAATGCAGTTGAGTTTGCCACTGTGTAAGCTTTAAGATGACATATTTTAAAACCTTGTACATAGCATGGTTTTGGAATTATTTATGCAAATATGAACAAGCAATATTTGACACCTAGAGGCGTCAGTGGGAGTTAACTACAGATGCACCCGGAGGCGTCACTCGGATGTAATGAGTAAACAATAGTTTATCAAAATCCCATGACCCTCTCAACCCCAAATTCACAGCAGTCTGTGAGTAATTGTTCACAGAGACCCTGTATAACCATATAAATGCCTGTATAGAGACTACTGTACCTACTAGAAGTAAGCCCAAAATAAACTCAAAAAAGCAAATCACACTGGTGGAATTCTAACCTTAATAGGATATAGACAAAGACAGATAGTAATCCCCAAATCATACCCCCCATATAACTTCTAGAAACTTCCTAACTTACCCCTCCTAATAAGTGCCCATGATATACAGATACTCAATTGGGTTGGATTGCACAGTTAGGGTTATTAAGGCCCTGGTGGACCTATGAACATATGAACTCATGAGGGGATAATTGAAAGAGATATGGAGGAATGGTCAAGTTGAAGAATGTTGTTCTGTGTTTTGGGCTGGCTGATGTGCAGGAGGGTAGCTTCACAATGTTGGTATTTATATTGACAAATTGTTAGATGTGATAATAAAAAAAAATGTTAGGTTATGGAGCACAGTCATAATAGCTCTCTGAAAAGGGATGTCAGAGAAATGATGTTATTAAGTTTTGTGCTTGATGTTTGGAGTGGGTGGAGTTAGGAGTGAGGTGAATATTATTAGTAATGGCAAGACAGTCAGAGTGGGACTAAAGAGAGTATACATGTAGAGTATGTGGTGTTGGGATGGGGGTTGGGGGTAGGGTATGGAAGTGGAATGATCCCAAGTATAGAGATGGCAAACAGAGTGGGGCCAGACCCCCTCCAGTTATCATGCACCAAGAAAAGGAATCAGTTGCCATCCATTTTCATGGTATGACAGTGGAATACTAAGGACTGCTGTTGATTATTATTTCTTAAAGAAAGAAAGGCGAAAATAAAGATGGGAGAGGAGCACTGTTCTCTTTGCTAGGCGTATGCAGTAAAGTGGTAAGTGGGTGTCAGATTAGCAAGAGTAAAAACAAGGGGCTATACAGATATATTTGGTATTGCTGGGAATACATGCTACGGTGGTGCAGTAGTAGCATTGTCACCTCACAGCAAGAGGTTCTCCCGTTCGATTCTCGACTGGAGCGCCTTCTGTGTGGACTCTGCAAGTCCTCCCCACGGTCGAGTGGCATTCGAAAGACATGCGTGAATGGACGTGCCTTCATTGAAGGTTGGGTGTCGAGCTGGCACCTTGGCACTGTAAACCTCTACTGCCAATCATTAGTGGACCAGAGTTTCGATGTGGCGACCCCTAATCAGGAAAAGCCGAAAGAAGAACAAACAAACAAATTATTAAAATGGGTTCACAGAGGTGGAAGAGCAAGACTGCTTTACAGAAAGCCCCTGAGGACCTGGCCCAACCCGCTCCGTTCGCTCTTCACTTCACTCGGCTTCACTCTACTGGTACTGTGCATCCAACAACCCTCAAAATTATTTCTAAATCTATTCAACTTCACCCAAACAATAACCTGTCCTACCTGCATCAACAAACGTTCCAAAGAACAGTCTATATTAGAATGGATTTTAACTAATAAGCTCAACCTTGGTTGCTTATCAGGGTGTCTCCCTGATTCCCTCAGTGACCACACTCCTACCTTCCTCTTCAGAAAACATGTCCACACTCATCACAACATAAGTTACAAATACA